>NW_027045154.1:0-48242 GCF_028017835.1 Emys orbicularis
CTGCTAGGGCCGCTGCTCGGCTGGGAGGCCTCTTTTATAGGCCCCCTAATCAGCCAAGCTCCGCCCCCTAATCAGGGCGGAGCCCCTACTCAGGGCTCGGGGCTCAGCACACTGCCCCTACAGGCCTCTACACATACAAGCACTACAAAGACAGACGCAAGTACAGATACCTTCTCCTCCAATGAGACTCACTCCCACTTAAACTCCCCTGTTAGCAGCCCTGTTGGCCGGCTCCTGGGGGCCGCTGCTCGCTGCTAGGGCCGCTGCTCGGCTGGGAGGCCTCTTTTATAGGCCCCCTAATCAGCCAAGCTCCGCCCCCTAATCAGGGCGGAGCCCCTACTCAGGGCTCGGGGCTCAGCACACTGCCCCTACAGGCCTCTACACATACAAGCACTACAAAGACAGACGCAAGTACAGATACCTTCTCCTCCAATGAGACTCACTCCCACTTAAACTCCCCTGTTAGCAGCCCTGTTGGCCGGCTCCTGGGGGCCGCTGCTCGCTGCTAGGGCCGCTGCTCGGCTGGGAGGCCTCTTTTATAGGCCCCCTAATCAGCCAAGCTCCGCCCCCTAATCAGGGCGGAGCCCCTACTCAGGGCTCGGGGCTCAGCACACTGCCCCTACAGGCCTCTACACATACAAGCACTACAAAGACAGACGCAAGTACAGATACCTTCTCCTCCAATGAGACTCACTCCCACTTAAACTCCCCTGTTAGCAGCCCTGTTGGCCGGCTCCTGGGGGCCGCTGCTCGCTGCTAGGGCCGCTGCTCGGCTGGGAGGCCTCTTTTATAGGCCCCCTAATCAGCCAAGCTCCGCCCCCTAATCAGGGCGGAGCCCCTACTCAGGGCTCGGGGCTCAGCACACTGCCCCTACAGGCCTCTACACATACAAGCACTACAAAGACAGACGCAAGTACAGATACCTTCTCCTCCAATGAGACTCACTCCCACTTAAACTCCCCTGTTAGCAGCCCTGTTGGCCGGCTCCTGGGGGCCGCTGCTCGCTGCTAGGGCCGCTGCTCGGCTGGGAGGCCTCTTTTATAGGCCCCCTAATCAGCCAAGCTCCGCCCCCTAATCAGGGCGGAGCCCCTACTCAGGGCTCGGGGCTCAGCACACTGCCCCTACAGGCCTCTACACATACAAGCACTACAAAGACAGACGCAAGTACAGATACCTTCTCCTCCAATGAGACTCACTCCCACTTAAACTCCCCTGTTAGCAGCCCTGTTGGCCGGCTCCTGGGGGCCGCTGCTCGCTGCTAGGGCCGCTGCTCGGCTGGGAGGCCTCTTTTATAGGCCCCCTAATCAGCCAAGCTCCGCCCCCTAATCAGGGCGGAGCCCCTACTCAGGGCTCGGGGCTCAGCACACTGCCCCTACAGGCCTCTACACATACAAGCACTACAAAGACAGACGCAAGTACAGATACCTTCTCCTCCAATGAGACTCACTCCCACTTAAACTCCCCTGTTAGCAGCCCTGTTGGCCGGCTCCTGGGGGCCGCTGCTCGCTGCTAGGGCCGCTGCTCGGCTGGGAGGCCTCTTTTATAGGCCCCCTAATCAGCCAAGCTCCGCCCCCTAATCAGGGCGGAGCCCCTACTCAGGGCTCGGGGCTCAGCACACTGCCCCTACAGGCCTCTACACATACAAGCACTACAAAGACAGACGCAAGTACAGATACCTTCTCCTCCAATGAGACTCACTCCCACTTAAACTCCCCTGTTAGCAGCCCTGTTGGCCGGCTCCTGGGGGCCGCTGCTCGCTGCTAGGGCCGCTGCTCGGCTGGGAGGCCTCTTTTATAGGCCCCCTAATCAGCCAAGCTCCGCCCCCTAATCAGGGCGGAGCCCCTACTCAGGGCTCGGGGCTCAGCACACTGCCCCTACAGGCCTCTACACATACAAGCACTACAAAGACAGACGCAAGTACAGATACCTTCTCCTCCAATGAGACTCACTCCCACTTAAACTCCCCTGTTAGCAGCCCTGTTGGCCGGCTCCTGGGGGCCGCTGCTCGCTGCTAGGGCCGCTGCTCGGCTGGGAGGCCTCTTTTATAGGCCCCCTAATCAGCCAAGCTCCGCCCCCTAATCAGGGCGGAGCCCCTACTCAGGGCTCGGGGCTCAGCACACTGCCCCTACAGGCCTCTACACATACAAGCACTACAAAGACAGACGCAAGTACAGATACCTTCTCCTCCAATGAGACTCACTCCCACTTAAACTCCCCTGTTAGCAGCCCTGTTGGCCGGCTCCTGGGGGCCGCTGCTCGCTGCTAGGGCCGCTGCTCGGCTGGGAGGCCTCTTTTATAGGCCCCCTAATCAGCCAAGCTCCGCCCCCTAATCAGGGCGGAGCCCCTACTCAGGGCTCGGGGCTCAGCACACTGCCCCTACAGGCCTCTACACATACAAGCACTACAAAGACAGACGCAAGTACAGATACCTTCTCCTCCAATGAGACTCACTCCCACTTAAACTCCCCTGTTAGCAGCCCTGTTGGCCGGCTCCTGGGGGCCGCTGCTCGCTGCTAGGGCCGCTGCTCGGCTGGGAGGCCTCTTTTATAGGCCCCCTAATCAGCCAAGCTCCGCCCCCTAATCAGGGCGGAGCCCCTACTCAGGGCTCGGGGCTCAGCACACTGCCCCTACAGGCCTCTACACATACAAGCACTACAAAGACAGACGCAAGTACAGATACCTTCTCCTCCAATGAGACTCACTCCCACTTAAACTCCCCTGTTAGCAGCCCTGTTGGCCGGCTCCTGGGGGCCGCTGCTCGCTGCTAGGGCCGCTGCTCGGCTGGGAGGCCTCTTTTATAGGCCCCCTAATCAGCCAAGCTCCGCCCCCTAATCAGGGCGGAGCCCCTACTCAGGGCTCGGGGCTCAGCACACTGCCCCTACAGGCCTCTACACATACAAGCACTACAAAGACAGACGCAAGTACAGATACCTTCTCCTCCAATGAGACTCACTCCCACTTAAACTCCCCTGTTAGCAGCCCTGTTGGCCGGCTCCTGGGGGCCGCTGCTCGCTGCTAGGGCCGCTGCTCGGCTGGGAGGCCTCTTTTATAGGCCCCCTAATCAGCCAAGCTCCGCCCCCTAATCAGGGCGGAGCCCCTACTCAGGGCTCGGGGCTCAGCACACTGCCCCTACAGGCCTCTACACATACAAGCACTACAAAGACAGACGCAAGTACAGATACCTTCTCCTCCAATGAGACTCACTCCCACTTAAACTCCCCTGTTAGCAGCCCTGTTGGCCGGCTCCTGGGGGCCGCTGCTCGCTGCTAGGGCCGCTGCTCGGCTGGGAGGCCTCTTTTATAGGCCCCCTAATCAGCCAAGCTCCGCCCCCTAATCAGGGCGGAGCCCCTACTCAGGGCTCGGGGCTCAGCACACTGCCCCTACAGGCCTCTACACATACAAGCACTACAAAGACAGACGCAAGTACAGATACCTTCTCCTCCAATGAGACTCACTCCCACTTAAACTCCCCTGTTAGCAGCCCTGTTGGCCGGCTCCTGGGGGCCGCTGCTCGCTGCTAGGGCCGCTGCTCGGCTGGGAGGCCTCTTTTATAGGCCCCCTAATCAGCCAAGCTCCGCCCCCTAATCAGGGCGGAGCCCCTACTCAGGGCTCGGGGCTCAGCACACTGCCCCTACAGGCCTCTACACATACAAGCACTACAAAGACAGACGCAAGTACAGATACCTTCTCCTCCAATGAGACTCACTCCCACTTAAACTCCCCTGTTAGCAGCCCTGTTGGCCGGCTCCTGGGGGCCGCTGCTCGCTGCTAGGGCCGCTGCTCGGCTGGGAGGCCTCTTTTATAGGCCCCCTAATCAGCCAAGCTCCGCCCCCTAATCAGGGCGGAGCCCCTACTCAGGGCTCGGGGCTCAGCACACTGCCCCTACAGGCCTCTACACATACAAGCACTACAAAGACAGACGCAAGTACAGATACCTTCTCCTCCAATGAGACTCACTCCCACTTAAACTCCCCTGTTAGCAGCCCTGTTGGCCGGCTCCTGGGGGCCGCTGCTCGCTGCTAGGGCCGCTGCTCGGCTGGGAGGCCTCTTTTATAGGCCCCCTAATCAGCCAAGCTCCGCCCCCTAATCAGGGCGGAGCCCCTACTCAGGGCTCGGGGCTCAGCACACTGCCCCTACAGGCCTCTACACATACAAGCACTACAAAGACAGACGCAAGTACAGATACCTTCTCCTCCAATGAGACTCACTCCCACTTAAACTCCCCTGTTAGCAGCCCTGTTGGCCGGCTCCTGGGGGCCGCTGCTCGCTGCTAGGGCCGCTGCTCGGCTGGGAGGCCTCTTTTATAGGCCCCCTAATCAGCCAAGCTCCGCCCCCTAATCAGGGCGGAGCCCCTACTCAGGGCTCGGGGCTCAGCACACTGCCCCTACAGGCCTCTACACATACAAGCACTACAAAGACAGACGCAAGTACAGATACCTTCTCCTCCAATGAGACTCACTCCCACTTAAACTCCCCTGTTAGCAGCCCTGTTGGCCGGCTCCTGGGGGCCGCTGCTCGCTGCTAGGGCCGCTGCTCGGCTGGGAGGCCTCTTTTATAGGCCCCCTAATCAGCCAAGCTCCGCCCCCTAATCAGGGCGGAGCCCCTACTCAGGGCTCGGGGCTCAGCACACTGCCCCTACAGGCCTCTACACATACAAGCACTACAAAGACAGACGCAAGTACAGATACCTTCTCCTCCAATGAGACTCACTCCCACTTAAACTCCCCTGTTAGCAGCCCTGTTGGCCGGCTCCTGGGGGCCGCTGCTCGCTGCTAGGGCCGCTGCTCGGCTGGGAGGCCTCTTTTATAGGCCCCCTAATCAGCCAAGCTCCGCCCCCTAATCAGGGCGGAGCCCCTACTCAGGGCTCGGGGCTCAGCACACTGCCCCTACAGGCCTCTACACATACAAGCACTACAAAGACAGACGCAAGTACAGATACCTTCTCCTCCAATGAGACTCACTCCCACTTAAACTCCCCTGTTAGCAGCCCTGTTGGCCGGCTCCTGGGGGCCGCTGCTCGCTGCTAGGGCCGCTGCTCGGCTGGGAGGCCTCTTTTATAGGCCCCCTAATCAGCCAAGCTCCGCCCCCTAATCAGGGCGGAGCCCCTACTCAGGGCTCGGGGCTCAGCACACTGCCCCTACAGGCCTCTACACATACAAGCACTACAAAGACAGACGCAAGTACAGATACCTTCTCCTCCAATGAGACTCACTCCCACTTAAACTCCCCTGTTAGCAGCCCTGTTGGCCGGCTCCTGGGGGCCGCTGCTCGCTGCTAGGGCCGCTGCTCGGCTGGGAGGCCTCTTTTATAGGCCCCCTAATCAGCCAAGCTCCGCCCCCTAATCAGGGCGGAGCCCCTACTCAGGGCTCGGGGCTCAGCACACTGCCCCTACAGGCCTCTACACATACAAGCACTACAAAGACAGACGCAAGTACAGATACCTTCTCCTCCAATGAGACTCACTCCCACTTAAACTCCCCTGTTAGCAGCCCTGTTGGCCGGCTCCTGGGGGCCGCTGCTCGCTGCTAGGGCCGCTGCTCGGCTGGGAGGCCTCTTTTATAGGCCCCCTAATCAGCCAAGCTCCGCCCCCTAATCAGGGCGGAGCCCCTACTCAGGGCTCGGGGCTCAGCACACTGCCCCTACAGGCCTCTACACATACAAGCACTACAAAGACAGACGCAAGTACAGATACCTTCTCCTCCAATGAGACTCACTCCCACTTAAACTCCCCTGTTAGCAGCCCTGTTGGCCGGCTCCTGGGGGCCGCTGCTCGCTGCTAGGGCCGCTGCTCGGCTGGGAGGCCTCTTTTATAGGCCCCCTAATCAGCCAAGCTCCGCCCCCTAATCAGGGCGGAGCCCCTACTCAGGGCTCGGGGCTCAGCACACTGCCCCTACAGGCCTCTACACATACAAGCACTACAAAGACAGACGCAAGTACAGATACCTTCTCCTCCAATGAGACTCACTCCCACTTAAACTCCCCTGTTAGCAGCCCTGTTGGCCGGCTCCTGGGGGCCGCTGCTCGCTGCTAGGGCCGCTGCTCGGCTGGGAGGCCTCTTTTATAGGCCCCCTAATCAGCCAAGCTCCGCCCCCTAATCAGGGCGGAGCCCCTACTCAGGGCTCGGGGCTCAGCACACTGCCCCTACAGGCCTCTACACATACAAGCACTACAAAGACAGACGCAAGTACAGATACCTTCTCCTCCAATGAGACTCACTCCCACTTAAACTCCCCTGTTAGCAGCCCTGTTGGCCGGCTCCTGGGGGCCGCTGCTCGCTGCTAGGGCCGCTGCTCGGCTGGGAGGCCTCTTTTATAGGCCCCCTAATCAGCCAAGCTCCGCCCCCTAATCAGGGCGGAGCCCCTACTCAGGGCTCGGGGCTCAGCACACTGCCCCTACAGGCCTCTACACATACAAGCACTACAAAGACAGACGCAAGTACAGATACCTTCTCCTCCAATGAGACTCACTCCCACTTAAACTCCCCTGTTAGCAGCCCTGTTGGCCGGCTCCTGGGGGCCGCTGCTCGCTGCTAGGGCCGCTGCTCGGCTGGGAGGCCTCTTTTATAGGCCCCCTAATCAGCCAAGCTCCGCCCCCTAATCAGGGCGGAGCCCCTACTCAGGGCTCGGGGCTCAGCACACTGCCCCTACAGGCCTCTACACATACAAGCACTACAAAGACAGACGCAAGTACAGATACCTTCTCCTCCAATGAGACTCACTCCCACTTAAACTCCCCTGTTAGCAGCCCTGTTGGCCGGCTCCTGGGGGCCGCTGCTCGCTGCTAGGGCCGCTGCTCGGCTGGGAGGCCTCTTTTATAGGCCCCCTAATCAGCCAAGCTCCGCCCCCTAATCAGGGCGGAGCCCCTACTCAGGGCTCGGGGCTCAGCACACTGCCCCTACAGGCCTCTACACATACAAGCACTACAAAGACAGACGCAAGTACAGATACCTTCTCCTCCAATGAGACTCACTCCCACTTAAACTCCCCTGTTAGCAGCCCTGTTGGCCGGCTCCTGGGGGCCGCTGCTCGCTGCTAGGGCCGCTGCTCGGCTGGGAGGCCTCTTTTATAGGCCCCCTAATCAGCCAAGCTCCGCCCCCTAATCAGGGCGGAGCCCCTACTCAGGGCTCGGGGCTCAGCACACTGCCCCTACAGGCCTCTACACATACAAGCACTACAAAGACAGACGCAAGTACAGATACCTTCTCCTCCAATGAGACTCACTCCCACTTAAACTCCCCTGTTAGCAGCCCTGTTGGCCGGCTCCTGGGGGCCGCTGCTCGCTGCTAGGGCCGCTGCTCGGCTGGGAGGCCTCTTTTATAGGCCCCCTAATCAGCCAAGCTCCGCCCCCTAATCAGGGCGGAGCCCCTACTCAGGGCTCGGGGCTCAGCACACTGCCCCTACAGGCCTCTACACATACAAGCACTACAAAGACAGACGCAAGTACAGATACCTTCTCCTCCAATGAGACTCACTCCCACTTAAACTCCCCTGTTAGCAGCCCTGTTGGCCGGCTCCTGGGGGCCGCTGCTCGCTGCTAGGGCCGCTGCTCGGCTGGGAGGCCTCTTTTATAGGCCCCCTAATCAGCCAAGCTCCGCCCCCTAATCAGGGCGGAGCCCCTACTCAGGGCTCGGGGCTCAGCACACTGCCCCTACAGGCCTCTACACATACAAGCACTACAAAGACAGACGCAAGTACAGATACCTTCTCCTCCAATGAGACTCACTCCCACTTAAACTCCCCTGTTAGCAGCCCTGTTGGCCGGCTCCTGGGGGCCGCTGCTCGCTGCTAGGGCCGCTGCTCGGCTGGGAGGCCTCTTTTATAGGCCCCCTAATCAGCCAAGCTCCGCCCCCTAATCAGGGCGGAGCCCCTACTCAGGGCTCGGGGCTCAGCACACTGCCCCTACAGGCCTCTACACATACAAGCACTACAAAGACAGACGCAAGTACAGATACCTTCTCCTCCAATGAGACTCACTCCCACTTAAACTCCCCTGTTAGCAGCCCTGTTGGCCGGCTCCTGGGGGCCGCTGCTCGCTGCTAGGGCCGCTGCTCGGCTGGGAGGCCTCTTTTATAGGCCCCCTAATCAGCCAAGCTCCGCCCCCTAATCAGGGCGGAGCCCCTACTCAGGGCTCGGGGCTCAGCACACTGCCCCTACAGGCCTCTACACATACAAGCACTACAAAGACAGACGCAAGTACAGATACCTTCTCCTCCAATGAGACTCACTCCCACTTAAACTCCCCTGTTAGCAGCCCTGTTGGCCGGCTCCTGGGGGCCGCTGCTCGCTGCTAGGGCCGCTGCTCGGCTGGGAGGCCTCTTTTATAGGCCCCCTAATCAGCCAAGCTCCGCCCCCTAATCAGGGCGGAGCCCCTACTCAGGGCTCGGGGCTCAGCACACTGCCCCTACAGGCCTCTACACATACAAGCACTACAAAGACAGACGCAAGTACAGATACCTTCTCCTCCAATGAGACTCACTCCCACTTAAACTCCCCTGTTAGCAGCCCTGTTGGCCGGCTCCTGGGGGCCGCTGCTCGCTGCTAGGGCCGCTGCTCGGCTGGGAGGCCTCTTTTATAGGCCCCCTAATCAGCCAAGCTCCGCCCCCTAATCAGGGCGGAGCCCCTACTCAGGGCTCGGGGCTCAGCACACTGCCCCTACAGGCCTCTACACATACAAGCACTACAAAGACAGACGCAAGTACAGATACCTTCTCCTCCAATGAGACTCACTCCCACTTAAACTCCCCTGTTAGCAGCCCTGTTGGCCGGCTCCTGGGGGCCGCTGCTCGCTGCTAGGGCCGCTGCTCGGCTGGGAGGCCTCTTTTATAGGCCCCCTAATCAGCCAAGCTCCGCCCCCTAATCAGGGCTGGAGCCCCTACTCAGGGCTCGGGGCTCAGCACACTGCCCCTACAGGCCTCTACACATACAAGCACTACAAAGACAGACGCAAGTACAGATACCTTCTCCTCCAATGAGACTCACTCCCACTTAAACTCCCCTGTTAGCAGCCCTGTTGGCCGGCTCCTGGGGGCCGCTGCTCGCTGCTAGGGCCGCTGCTCGGCTGGGAGGCCTCTTTTATAGGCCCCCTAATCAGCCAAGCTCCGCCCCCTAATCAGGGCGGAGCCCCTACTCAGGGCTCGGGGCTCAGCACACTGCCCCTACAGGCCTCTACACATACAAGCACTACAAAGACAGACGCAAGTACAGATACCTTCTCCTCCAATGAGACTCACTCCCACTTAAACTCCCCTGTTAGCAGCCCTGTTGGCCGGCTCCTGGGGGCCGCTGCTCGCTGCTAGGGCCGCTGCTCGGCTGGGAGGCCTCTTTTATAGGCCCCCTAATCAGCCAAGCTCCGCCCCCTAATCAGGGCGGAGCCCCTACTCAGGGCTCGGGGCTCAGCACACTGCCCCTACAGGCCTCTACACATACAAGCACTACAAAGACAGACGCAAGTACAGATACCTTCTCCTCCAATGAGACTCACTCCCACTTAAACTCCCCTGTTAGCAGCCCTGTTGGCCGGCTCCTGGGGGCCGCTGCTCGCTGCTAGGGCCGCTGCTCGGCTGGGAGGCCTCTTTTATAGGCCCCCTAATCAGCCAAGCTCCGCCCCCTAATCAGGGCGGAGCCCCTACTCAGGGCTCGGGGCTCAGCACACTGCCCCTACAGGCCTCTACACATACAAGCACTACAAAGACAGACGCAAGTACAGATACCTTCTCCTCCAATGAGACTCACTCCCACTTAAACTCCCCTGTTAGCAGCCCTGTTGGCCGGCTCCTGGGGGCCGCTGCTCGCTGCTAGGGCCGCTGCTCGGCTGGGAGGCCTCTTTTATAGGCCCCCTAATCAGCCAAGCTCCGCCCCCTAATCAGGGCGGAGCCCCTACTCAGGGCTCGGGGCTCAGCACACTGCCCCTACAGGCCTCTACACATACAAGCACTACAAAGACAGACGCAAGTACAGATACCTTCTCCTCCAATGAGACTCACTCCCACTTAAACTCCCCTGTTAGCAGCCCTGTTGGCCGGCTCCTGGGGGCCGCTGCTCGCTGCTAGGGCCGCTGCTCGGCTGGGAGGCCTCTTTTATAGGCCCCCTAATCAGCCAAGCTCCGCCCCCTAATCAGGGCGGAGCCCCTACTCAGGGCTCGGGGCTCAGCACACTGCCCCTACAGGCCTCTACACATACAAGCACTACAAAGACAGACGCAAGTACAGATACCTTCTCCTCCAATGAGACTCACTCCCACTTAAACTCCCCTGTTAGCAGCCCTGTTGGCCGGCTCCTGGGGGCCGCTGCTCGCTGCTAGGGCCGCTGCTCGGCTGGGAGGCCTCTTTTATAGGCCCCCTAATCAGCCAAGCTCCGCCCCCTAATCAGGGCGGAGCCCCTACTCAGGGCTCGGGGCTCAGCACACTGCCCCTACAGGCCTCTACACATACAAGCACTACAAAGACAGACGCAAGTACAGATACCTTCTCCTCCAATGAGACTCACTCCCACTTAAACTCCCCTGTTAGCAGCCCTGTTGGCCGGCTCCTGGGGGCCGCTGCTCGCTGCTAGGGCCGCTGCTCGGCTGGGAGGCCTCTTTTATAGGCCCCCTAATCAGCCAAGCTCCGCCCCCTAATCAGGGCGGAGCCCCTACTCAGGGCTCGGGGCTCAGCACACTGCCCCTACAGGCCTCTACACATACAAGCACTACAAAGACAGACGCAAGTACAGATACCTTCTCCTCCAATGAGACTCACTCCCACTTAAACTCCCCTGTTAGCAGCCCTGTTGGCCGGCTCCTGGGGGCCGCTGCTCGCTGCTAGGGCCGCTGCTCGGCTGGGAGGCCTCTTTTATAGGCCCCCTAATCAGCCAAGCTCCGCCCCCTAATCAGGGCGGAGCCCCTACTCAGGGCTCGGGGCTCAGCACACTGCCCCTACAGGCCTCTACACATACAAGCACTACAAAGACAGACGCAAGTACAGATACCTTCTCCTCCAATGAGACTCACTCCCACTTAAACTCCCCTGTTAGCAGCCCTGTTGGCCGGCTCCTGGGGGCCGCTGCTCGCTGCTAGGGCCGCTGCTCGGCTGGGAGGCCTCTTTTATAGGCCCCCTAATCAGCCAAGCTCCGCCCCCTAATCAGGGCGGAGCCCCTACTCAGGGCTCGGGGCTCAGCACACTGCCCCTACAGGCCTCTACACATACAAGCACTACAAAGACAGACGCAAGTACAGATACCTTCTCCTCCAATGAGACTCACTCCCACTTAAACTCCCCTGTTAGCAGCCCTGTTGGCCGGCTCCTGGGGGCCGCTGCTCGCTGCTAGGGCCGCTGCTCGGCTGGGAGGCCTCTTTTATAGGCCCCCTAATCAGCCAAGCTCCGCCCCCTAATCAGGGCGGAGCCCCTACTCAGGGCTCGGGGCTCAGCACACTGCCCCTACAGGCCTCTACACATACAAGCACTACAAAGACAGACGCAAGTACAGATACCTTCTCCTCCAATGAGACTCACTCCCACTTAAACTCCCCTGTTAGCAGCCCTGTTGGCCGGCTCCTGGGGGCCGCTGCTCGCTGCTAGGGCCGCTGCTCGGCTGGGAGGCCTCTTTTATAGGCCCCCTAATCAGCCAAGCTCCGCCCCCTAATCAGGGCGGAGCCCCTACTCAGGGCTCGGGGCTCAGCACACTGCCCCTACAGGCCTCTACACATACAAGCACTACAAAGACAGACGCAAGTACAGATACCTTCTCCTCCAATGAGACTCACTCCCACTTAAACTCCCCTGTTAGCAGCCCTGTTGGCCGGCTCCTGGGGGCCGCTGCTCGCTGCTAGGGCCGCTGCTCGGCTGGGAGGCCTCTTTTATAGGCCCCCTAATCAGCCAAGCTCCGCCCCCTAATCAGGGCGGAGCCCCTACTCAGGGCTCGGGGCTCAGCACACTGCCCCTACAGGCCTCTACACATACAAGCACTACAAAGACAGACGCAAGTACAGATACCTTCTCCTCCAATGAGACTCACTCCCACTTAAACTCCCCTGTTAGCAGCCCTGTTGGCCGGCTCCTGGGGGCCGCTGCTCGCTGCTAGGGCCGCTGCTCGGCTGGGAGGCCTCTTTTATAGGCCCCCTAATCAGCCAAGCTCCGCCCCCTAATCAGGGCGGAGCCCCTACTCAGGGCTCGGGGCTCAGCACACTGCCCCTACAGGCCTCTACACATACAAGCACTACAAAGACAGACGCAAGTACAGATACCTTCTCCTCCAATGAGACTCACTCCCACTTAAACTCCCCTGTTAGCAGCCCTGTTGGCCGGCTCCTGGGGGCCGCTGCTCGCTGCTAGGGCCGCTGCTCGGCTGGGAGGCCTCTTTTATAGGCCCCCTAATCAGCCAAGCTCCGCCCCCTAATCAGGGCGGAGCCCCTACTCAGGGCTCGGGGCTCAGCACACTGCCCCTACAGGCCTCTACACATACAAGCACTACAAAGACAGACGCAAGTACAGATACCTTCTCCTCCAATGAGACTCACTCCCACTTAAACTCCCCTGTTAGCAGCCCTGTTGGCCGGCTCCTGGGGGCCGCTGCTCGCTGCTAGGGCCGCTGCTCGGCTGGGAGGCCTCTTTTATAGGCCCCCTAATCAGCCAAGCTCCGCCCCCTAATCAGGGCGGAGCCCCTACTCAGGGCTCGGGGCTCAGCACACTGCCCCTACAGGCCTCTACACATACAAGCACTACAAAGACAGACGCAAGTACAGATACCTTCTCCTCCAATGAGACTCACTCCCACTTAAACTCCCCTGTTAGCAGCCCTGTTGGCCGGCTCCTGGGGGCCGCTGCTCGCTGCTAGGGCCGCTGCTCGGCTGGGAGGCCTCTTTTATAGGCCCCCTAATCAGCCAAGCTCCGCCCCCTAATCAGGGCGGAGCCCCTACTCAGGGCTCGGGGCTCAGCACACTGCCCCTACAGGCCTCTACACATACAAGCACTACAAAGACAGACGCAAGTACAGATACCTTCTCCTCCAATGAGACTCACTCCCACTTAAACTCCCCTGTTAGCAGCCCTGTTGGCCGGCTCCTGGGGGCCGCTGCTCGCTGCTAGGGCCGCTGCTCGGCTGGGAGGCCTCTTTTATAGGCCCCCTAATCAGCCAAGCTCCGCCCCCTAATCAGGGCGGAGCCCCTACTCAGGGCTCGGGGCTCAGCACACTGCCCCTACAGGCCTCTACACATACAAGCACTACAAAGACAGACGCAAGTACAGATACCTTCTCCTCCAATGAGACTCACTCCCACTTAAACTCCCCTGTTAGCAGCCCTGTTGGCCGGCTCCTGGGGGCCGCTGCTCGCTGCTAGGGCCGCTGCTCGGCTGGGAGGCCTCTTTTATAGGCCCCCTAATCAGCCAAGCTCCGCCCCCTAATCAGGGCGGAGCCCCTACTCAGGGCTCGGGGCTCAGCACACTGCCCCTACAGGCCTCTACACATACAAGCACTACAAAGACAGACGCAAGTACAGATACCTTCTCCTCCAATGAGACTCACTCCCACTTAAACTCCCCTGTTAGCAGCCCTGTTGGCCGGCTCCTGGGGGCCGCTGCTCGCTGCTAGGGCCGCTGCTCGGCTGGGAGGCCTCTTTTATAGGCCCCCTAATCAGCCAAGCTCCGCCCCCTAATCAGGGCGGAGCCCCTACTCAGGGCTCGGGGCTCAGCACACTGCCCCTACAGGCCTCTACACATACAAGCACTACAAAGACAGACGCAAGTACAGATACCTTCTCCTCCAATGAGACTCACTCCCACTTAAACTCCCCTGTTAGCAGCCCTGTTGGCCGGCTCCTGGGGGCCGCTGCTCGCTGCTAGGGCCGCTGCTCGGCTGGGAGGCCTCTTTTATAGGCCCCCTAATCAGCCAAGCTCCGCCCCCTAATCAGGGCGGAGCCCCTACTCAGGGCTCGGGGCTCAGCACACTGCCCCTACAGGCCTCTACACATACAAGCACTACAAAGACAGACGCAAGTACAGATACCTTCTCCTCCAATGAGACTCACTCCCACTTAAACTCCCCTGTTAGCAGCCCTGTTGGCCGGCTCCTGGGGGCCGCTGCTCGCTGCTAGGGCCGCTGCTCGGCTGGGAGGCCTCTTTTATAGGCCCCCTAATCAGCCAAGCTCCGCCCCCTAATCAGGGCGGAGCCCCTACTCAGGGCTCGGGGCTCAGCACACTGCCCCTACAGGCCTCTACACATACAAGCACTACAAAGACAGACGCAAGTACAGATACCTTCTCCTCCAATGAGACTCACTCCCACTTAAACTCCCCTGTTAGCAGCCCTGTTGGCCGGCTCCTGGGGGCCGCTGCTCGCTGCTAGGGCCGCTGCTCGGCTGGGAGGCCTCTTTTATAGGCCCCCTAATCAGCCAAGCTCCGCCCCCTAATCAGGGCGGAGCCCCTACTCAGGGCTCGGGGCTCAGCACACTGCCCCTACAGGCCTCTACACATACAAGCACTACAAAGACAGACGCAAGTACAGATACCTTCTCCTCCAATGAGACTCACTCCCACTTAAACTCCCCTGTTAGCAGCCCTGTTGGCCGGCTCCTGGGGGCCGCTGCTCGCTGCTAGGGCCGCTGCTCGGCTGGGAGGCCTCTTTTATAGGCCCCCTAATCAGCCAAGCTCCGCCCCCTAATCAGGGCGGAGCCCCTACTCAGGGCTCGGGGCTCAGCACACTGCCCCTACAGGCCTCTACACATACAAGCACTACAAAGACAGACGCAAGTACAGATACCTTCTCCTCCAATGAGACTCACTCCCACTTAAACTCCCCTGTTAGCAGCCCTGTTGGCCGGCTCCTGGGGGCCGCTGCTCGCTGCTAGGGCCGCTGCTCGGCTGGGAGGCCTCTTTTATAGGCCCCCTAATCAGCCAAGCTCCGCCCCCTAATCAGGGCGGAGCCCCTACTCAGGGCTCGGGGCTCAGCACACTGCCCCTACAGGCCTCTACACATACAAGCACTACAAAGACAGACGCAAGTACAGATACCTTCTCCTCCAATGAGACTCACTCCCACTTAAACTCCCCTGTTAGCAGCCCTGTTGGCCGGCTCCTGGGGGCCGCTGCTCGCTGCTAGGGCCGCTGCTCGGCTGGGAGGCCTCTTTTATAGGCCCCCTAATCAGCCAAGCTCCGCCCCCTAATCAGGGCGGAGCCCCTACTCAGGGCTCGGGGCTCAGCACACTGCCCCTACAGGCCTCTACACATACAAGCACTACAAAGACAGACGCAAGTACAGATACCTTCTCCTCCAATGAGACTCACTCCCACTTAAACTCCCCTGTTAGCAGCCCTGTTGGCCGGCTCCTGGGGGCCGCTGCTCGCTGCTAGGGCCGCTGCTCGGCTGGGAGGCCTCTTTTATAGGCCCCCTAATCAGCCAAGCTCCGCCCCCTAATCAGGGCGGAGCCCCTACTCAGGGCTCGGGGCTCAGCACACTGCCCCTACAGGCCTCTACACATACAAGCACTACAAAGACAGACGCAAGTACAGATACCTTCTCCTCCAATGAGACTCACTCCCACTTAAACTCCCCTGTTAGCAGCCCTGTTGGCCGGCTCCTGGGGGCCGCTGCTCGCTGCTAGGGCCGCTGCTCGGCTGGGAGGCCTCTTTTATAGGCCCCCTAATCAGCCAAGCTCCGCCCCCTAATCAGGGCGGAGCCCCTACTCAGGGCTCGGGGCTCAGCACACTGCCCCTACAGGCCTCTACACATACAAGCACTACAAAGACAGACGCAAGTACAGATACCTTCTCCTCCAATGAGACTCACTCCCACTTAAACTCCCCTGTTAGCAGCCCTGTTGGCCGGCTCCTGGGGGCCGCTGCTCGCTGCTAGGGCCGCTGCTCGGCTGGGAGGCCTCTTTTATAGGCCCCCTAATCAGCCAAGCTCCGCCCCCTAATCAGGGCGGAGCCCCTACTCAGGGCTCGGGGCTCAGCACACTGCCCCTACAGGCCTCTACACATACAAGCACTACAAAGACAGACGCAAGTACAGATACCTTCTCCTCCAATGAGACTCACTCCCACTTAAACTCCCCTGTTAGCAGCCCTGTTGGCCGGCTCCTGGGGGCCGCTGCTCGCTGCTAGGGCCGCTGCTCGGCTGGGAGGCCTCTTTTATAGGCCCCCTAATCAGCCAAGCTCCGCCCCCTAATCAGGGCGGAGCCCCTACTCAGGGCTCGGGGCTCAGCACACTGCCCCTACAGGCCTCTACACATACAAGCACTACAAAGACAGACGCAAGTACAGATACCTTCTCCTCCAATGAGACTCACTCCCACTTAAACTCCCCTGTTAGCAGCCCTGTTGGCCGGCTCCTGGGGGCCGCTGCTCGCTGCTAGGGCCGCTGCTCGGCTGGGAGGCCTCTTTTATAGGCCCCCTAATCAGCCAAGCTCCGCCCCCTAATCAGGGCGGAGCCCCTACTCAGGGCTCGGGGCTCAGCACACTGCCCCTACAGGCCTCTACACATACAAGCACTACAAAGACAGACGCAAGTACAGATACCTTCTCCTCCAATGAGACTCACTCCCACTTAAACTCCCCTGTTAGCAGCCCTGTTGGCCGGCTCCTGGGGGCCGCTGCTCGCTGCTAGGGCCGCTGCTCGGCTGGGAGGCCTCTTTTATAGGCCCCCTAATCAGCCAAGCTCCGCCCCCTAATCAGGGCGGAGCCCCTACTCAGGGCTCGGGGCTCAGCACACTGCCCCTACAGGCCTCTACACATACAAGCACTACAAAGACAGACGCAAGTACAGATACCTTCTCCTCCAATGAGACTCACTCCCACTTAAACTCCCCTGTTAGCAGCCCTGTTGGCCGGCTCCTGGGGGCCGCTGCTCGCTGCTAGGGCCGCTGCTCGGCTGGGAGGCCTCTTTTATAGGCCCCCTAATCAGCCAAGCTCCGCCCCCTAATCAGGGCGGAGCCCCTACTCAGGGCTCGGGGCTCAGCACACTGCCCCTACAGGCCTCTACACATACAAGCACTACAAAGACAGACGCAAGTACAGATACCTTCTCCTCCAATGAGACTCACTCCCACTTAAACTCCCCTGTTAGCAGCCCTGTTGGCCGGCTCCTGGGGGCCGCTGCTCGCTGCTAGGGCCGCTGCTCGGCTGGGAGGCCTCTTTTATAGGCCCCCTAATCAGCCAAGCTCCGCCCCCTAATCAGGGCGGAGCCCCTACTCAGGGCTCGGGGCTCAGCACACTGCCCCTACAGGCCTCTACACATACAAGCACTACAAAGACAGACGCAAGTACAGATACCTTCTCCTCCAATGAGACTCACTCCCACTTAAACTCCCCTGTTAGCAGCCCTGTTGGCCGGCTCCTGGGGGCCGCTGCTCGCTGCTAGGGCCGCTGCTCGGCTGGGAGGCCTCTTTTATAGGCCCCCTAATCAGCCAAGCTCCGCCCCCTAATCAGGGCGGAGCCCCTACTCAGGGCTCGGGGCTCAGCACACTGCCCCTACAGGCCTCTACACATACAAGCACTACAAAGACAGACGCAAGTACAGATACCTTCTCCTCCAATGAGACTCACTCCCACTTAAACTCCCCTGTTAGCAGCCCTGTTGGCCGGCTCCTGGGGGCCGCTGCTCGCTGCTAGGGCCGCTGCTCGGCTGGGAGGCCTCTTTTATAGGCCCCCTAATCAGCCAAGCTCCGCCCCCTAATCAGGGCGGAGCCCCTACTCAGGGCTCGGGGCTCAGCACACTGCCCCTACAGGCCTCTACACATACAAGCACTACAAAGACAGACGCAAGTACAGATACCTTCTCCTCCAATGAGACTCACTCCCACTTAAACTCCCCTGTTAGCAGCCCTGTTGGCCGGCTCCTGGGGGCCGCTGCTCGCTGCTAGGGCCGCTGCTCGGCTGGGAGGCCTCTTTTATAGGCCCCCTAATCAGCCAAGCTCCGCCCCCTAATCAGGGCGGAGCCCCTACTCAGGGCTCGGGGCTCAGCACACTGCCCCTACAGGCCTCTACACATACAAGCACTACAAAGACAGACGCAAGTACAGATACCTTCTCCTCCAATGAGACTCACTCCCACTTAAACTCCCCTGTTAGCAGCCCTGTTGGCCGGCTCCTGGGGGCCGCTGCTCGCTGCTAGGGCCGCTGCTCGGCTGGGAGGCCTCTTTTATAGGCCCCCTAATCAGCCAAGCTCCGCCCCCTAATCAGGGCGGAGCCCCTACTCAGGGCTCGGGGCTCAGCACACTGCCCCTACAGGCCTCTACACATACAAGCACTACAAAGACAGACGCAAGTACAGATACCTTCTCCTCCAATGAGACTCACTCCCACTTAAACTCCCCTGTTAGCAGCCCTGTTGGCCGGCTCCTGGGGGCCGCTGCTCGCTGCTAGGGCCGCTGCTCGGCTGGGAGGCCTCTTTTATAGGCCCCCTAATCAGCCAAGCTCCGCCCCCTAATCAGGGCGGAGCCCCTACTCAGGGCTCGGGGCTCAGCACACTGCCCCTACAGGCCTCTACACATACAAGCACTACAAAGACAGACGCAAGTACAGATACCTTCTCCTCCAATGAGACTCACTCCCACTTAAACTCCCCTGTTAGCAGCCCTGTTGGCCGGCTCCTGGGGGCCGCTGCTCGCTGCTAGGGCCGCTGCTCGGCTGGGAGGCCTCTTTTATAGGCCCCCTAATCAGCCAAGCTCCGCCCCCTAATCAGGGCGGAGCCCCTACTCAGGGCTCGGGGCTCAGCACACTGCCCCTACAGGCCTCTACACATACAAGCACTACAAAGACAGACGCAAGTACAGATACCTTCTCCTCCAATGAGACTCACTCCCACTTAAACTCCCCTGTTAGCAGCCCTGTTGGCCGGCTCCTGGGGGCCGCTGCTCGCTGCTAGGGCCGCTGCTCGGCTGGGAGGCCTCTTTTATAGGCCCCCTAATCAGCCAAGCTCCGCCCCCTAATCAGGGCGGAGCCCCTACTCAGGGCTCGGGGCTCAGCACACTGCCCCTACAGGCCTCTACACATACAAGCACTACAAAGACAGACGCAAGTACAGATACCTTCTCCTCCAATGAGACTCACTCCCACTTAAACTCCCCTGTTAGCAGCCCTGTTGGCCGGCTCCTGGGGGCCGCTGCTCGCTGCTAGGGCCGCTGCTCGGCTGGGAGGCCTCTTTTATAGGCCCCCTAATCAGCCAAGCTCCGCCCCCTAATCAGGGCGGAGCCCCTACTCAGGGCTCGGGGCTCAGCACACTGCCCCTACAGGCCTCTACACATACAAGCACTACAAAGACAGACGCAAGTACAGATACCTTCTCCTCCAATGAGACTCACTCCCACTTAAACTCCCCTGTTAGCAGCCCTGTTGGCCGGCTCCTGGGGGCCGCTGCTCGCTGCTAGGGCCGCTGCTCGGCTGGGAGGCCTCTTTTATAGGCCCCCTAATCAGCCAAGCTCCGCCCCCTAATCAGGGCGGAGCCCCTACTCAGGGCTCGGGGCTCAGCACACTGCCCCTACAGGCCTCTACACATACAAGCACTACAAAGACAGACGCAAGTACAGATACCTTCTCCTCCAATGAGACTCACTCCCACTTAAACTCCCCTGTTAGCAGCCCTGTTGGCCGGCTCCTGGGGGCCGCTGCTCGCTGCTAGGGCCGCTGCTCGGCTGGGAGGCCTCTTTTATAGGCCCCCTAATCAGCCAAGCTCCGCCCCCTAATCAGGGCGGAGCCCCTACTCAGGGCTCGGGGCTCAGCACACTGCCCCTACAGGCCTCTACACATACAAGCACTACAAAGACAGACGCAAGTACAGATACCTTCTCCTCCAATGAGACTCACTCCCACTTAAACTCCCCTGTTAGCAGCCCTGTTGGCCGGCTCCTGGGGGCCGCTGCTCGCTGCTAGGGCCGCTGCTCGGCTGGGAGGCCTCTTTTATAGGCCCCCTAATCAGCCAAGCTCCGCCCCCTAATCAGGGCGGAGCCCCTACTCAGGGCTCGGGGCTCAGCACACTGCCCCTACAGGCCTCTACACATACAAGCACTACAAAGACAGACGCAAGTACAGATACCTTCTCCTCCAATGAGACTCACTCCCACTTAAACTCCCCTGTTAGCAGCCCTGTTGGCCGGCTCCTGGGGGCCGCTGCTCGCTGCTAGGGCCGCTGCTCGGCTGGGAGGCCTCTTTTATAGGCCCCCTAATCAGCCAAGCTCCGCCCCCTAATCAGGGCGGAGCCCCTACTCAGGGCTCGGGGCTCAGCACACTGCCCCTACAGGCCTCTACACATACAAGCACTACAAAGACAGACGCAAGTACAGATACCTTCTCCTCCAATGAGACTCACTCCCACTTAAACTCCCCTGTTAGCAGCCCTGTTGGCCGGCTCCTGGGGGCCGCTGCTCGCTGCTAGGGCCGCTGCTCGGCTGGGAGGCCTCTTTTATAGGCCCCCTAATCAGCCAAGCTCCGCCCCCTAATCAGGGCGGAGCCCCTACTCAGGGCTCGGGGCTCAGCACACTGCCCCTACAGGCCTCTACACATACAAGCACTACAAAGACAGACGCAAGTACAGATACCTTCTCCTCCAATGAGACTCACTCCCACTTAAACTCCCCTGTTAGCAGCCCTGTTGGCCGGCTCCTGGGGGCCGCTGCTCGCTGCTAGGGCCGCTGCTCGGCTGGGAGGCCTCTTTTATAGGCCCCCTAATCAGCCAAGCTCCGCCCCCTAATCAGGGCGGAGCCCCTACTCAGGGCTCGGGGCTCAGCACACTGCCCCTACAGGCCTCTACACATACAAGCACTACAAAGACAGACGCAAGTACAGATACCTTCTCCTCCAATGAGACTCACTCCCACTTAAACTCCCCTGTTAGCAGCCCTGTTGGCCGGCTCCTGGGGGCCGCTGCTCGCTGCTAGGGCCGCTGCTCGGCTGGGAGGCCTCTTTTATAGGCCCCCTAATCAGCCAAGCTCCGCCCCCTAATCAGGGCGGAGCCCCTACTCAGGGCTCGGGGCTCAGCACACTGCCCCTACAGGCCTCTACACATACAAGCACTACAAAGACAGACGCAAGTACAGATACCTTCTCCTCCAATGAGACTCACTCCCACTTAAACTCCCCTGTTAGCAGCCCTGTTGGCCGGCTCCTGGGGGCCGCTGCTCGCTGCTAGGGCCGCTGCTCGGCTGGGAGGCCTCTTTTATAGGCCCCCTAATCAGCCAAGCTCCGCCCCCTAATCAGGGCGGAGCCCCTACTCAGGGCTCGGGGCTCAGCACACTGCCCCTACAGGCCTCTACACATACAAGCACTACAAAGACAGACGCAAGTACAGATACCTTCTCCTCCAATGAGACTCACTCCCACTTAAACTCCCCTGTTAGCAGCCCTGTTGGCCGGCTCCTGGGGGCCGCTGCTCGCTGCTAGGGCCGCTGCTCGGCTGGGAGGCCTCTTTTATAGGCCCCCTAATCAGCCAAGCTCCGCCCCCTAATCAGGGCGGAGCCCCTACTCAGGGCTCGGGGCTCAGCACACTGCCCCTACAGGCCTCTACACATACAAGCACTACAAAGACAGACGCAAGTACAGATACCTTCTCCTCCAATGAGACTCACTCCCACTTAAACTCCCCTGTTAGCAGCCCTGTTGGCCGGCTCCTGGGGGCCGCTGCTCGCTGCTAGGGCCGCTGCTCGGCTGGGAGGCCTCTTTTATAGGCCCCCTAATCAGCCAAGCTCCGCCCCCTAATCAGGGCGGAGCCCCTACTCAGGGCTCGGGGCTCAGCACACTGCCCCTACAGGCCTCTACACATACAAGCACTACAAAGACAGACGCAAGTACAGATACCTTCTCCTCCAATGAGACTCACTCCCACTTAAACTCCCCTGTTAGCAGCCCTGTTGGCCGGCTCCTGGGGGCCGCTGCTCGCTGCTAGGGCCGCTGCTCGGCTGGGAGGCCTCTTTTATAGGCCCCCTAATCAGCCAAGCTCCGCCCCCTAATCAGGGCGGAGCCCCTACTCAGGGCTCGGGGCTCAGCACACTGCCCCTACAGGCCTCTACACATACAAGCACTACAAAGACAGACGCAAGTACAGATACCTTCTCCTCCAATGAGACTCACTCCCACTTAAACTCCCCTGTTAGCAGCCCTGTTGGCCGGCTCCTGGGGGCCGCTGCTCGCTGCTAGGGCCGCTGCTCGGCTGGGAGGCCTCTTTTATAGGCCCCCTAATCAGCCAAGCTCCGCCCCCTAATCAGGGCGGAGCCCCTACTCAGGGCTCGGGGCTCAGCACACTGCCCCTACAGGCCTCTACACATACAAGCACTACAAAGACAGACGCAAGTACAGATACCTTCTCCTCCAATGAGACTCACTCCCACTTAAACTCCCCTGTTAGCAGCCCTGTTGGCCGGCTCCTGGGGGCCGCTGCTCGCTGCTAGGGCCGCTGCTCGGCTGGGAGGCCTCTTTTATAGGCCCCCTAATCAGCCAAGCTCCGCCCCCTAATCAGGGCGGAGCCCCTACTCAGGGCTCGGGGCTCAGCACACTGCCCCTACAGGCCTCTACACATACAAGCACTACAAAGACAGACGCAAGTACAGATACCTTCTCCTCCAATGAGACTCACTCCCACTTAAACTCCCCTGTTAGCAGCCCTGTTGGCCGGCTCCTGGGGGCCGCTGCTCGCTGCTAGGGCCGCTGCTCGGCTGGGAGGCCTCTTTTATAGGCCCCCTAATCAGCCAAGCTCCGCCCCCTAATCAGGGCGGAGCCCCTACTCAGGGCTCGGGGCTCAGCACACTGCCCCTACAGGCCTCTACACATACAAGCACTACAAAGACAGACGCAAGTACAGATACCTTCTCCTCCAATGAGACTCACTCCCACTTAAACTCCCCTGTTAGCAGCCCTGTTGGCCGGCTCCTGGGGGCCGCTGCTCGCTGCTAGGGCCGCTGCTCGGCTGGGAGGCCTCTTTTATAGGCCCCCTAATCAGCCAAGCTCCGCCCCCTAATCAGGGCGGAGCCCCTACTCAGGGCTCGGGGCTCAGCACACTGCCCCTACAGGCCTCTACACATACAAGCACTACAAAGACAGACGCAAGTACAGATACCTTCTCCTCCAATGAGACTCACTCCCACTTAAACTCCCCTGTTAGCAGCCCTGTTGGCCGGCTCCTGGGGGCCGCTGCTCGCTGCTAGGGCCGCTGCTCGGCTGGGAGGCCTCTTTTATAGGCCCCCTAATCAGCCAAGCTCCGCCCCCTAATCAGGGCGGAGCCCCTACTCAGGGCTCGGGGCTCAGCACACTGCCCCTACAGGCCTCTACACATACAAGCACTACAAAGACAGACGCAAGTACAGATACCTTCTCCTCCAATGAGACTCACTCCCACTTAAACTCCCCTGTTAGCAGCCCTGTTGGCCGGCTCCTGGGGGCCGCTGCTCGCTGCTAGGGCCGCTGCTCGGCTGGGAGGCCTCTTTTATAGGCCCCCTAATCAGCCAAGCTCCGCCCCCTAATCAGGGCGGAGCCCCTACTCAGGGCTCGGGGCTCAGCACACTGCCCCTACAGGCCTCTACACATACAAGCACTACAAAGACAGACGCAAGTACAGATACCTTCTCCTCCAATGAGACTCACTCCCACTTAAACTCCCCTGTTAGCAGCCCTGTTGGCCGGCTCCTGGGGGCCGCTGCTCGCTGCTAGGGCCGCTGCTCGGCTGGGAGGCCTCTTTTATAGGCCCCCTAATCAGCCAAGCTCCGCCCCCTAATCAGGGCGGAGCCCCTACTCAGGGCTCGGGGCTCAGCACACTGCCCCTACAGGCCTCTACACATACAAGCACTACAAAGACAGACGCAAGTACAGATACCTTCTCCTCCAATGAGACTCACTCCCACTTAAACTCCCCTGTTAGCAGCCCTGTTGGCCGGCTCCTGGGGGCCGCTGCTCGCTGCTAGGGCCGCTGCTCGGCTGGGAGGCCTCTTTTATAGGCCCCCTAATCAGCCAAGCTCCGCCCCCTAATCAGGGCGGAGCCCCTACTCAGGGCTCGGGGCTCAGCACACTGCCCCTACAGGCCTCTACACATACAAGCACTACAAAGACAGACGCAAGTACAGATACCTTCTCCTCCAATGAGACTCACTCCCACTTAAACTCCCCTGTTAGCAGCCCTGTTGGCCGGCTCCTGGGGGCCGCTGCTCGCTGCTAGGGCCGCTGCTCGGCTGGGAGGCCTCTTTTATAGGCCCCCTAATCAGCCAAGCTCCGCCCCCTAATCAGGGCGGAGCCCCTACTCAGGGCTCGGGGCTCAGCACACTGCCCCTACAGGCCTCTACACATACAAGCACTACAAAGACAGACGCAAGTACAGATACCTTCTCCTCCAATGAGACTCACTCCCACTTAAACTCCCCTGTTAGCAGCCCTGTTGGCCGGCTCCTGGGGGCCGCTGCTCGCTGCTAGGGCCGCTGCTCGGCTGGGAGGCCTCTTTTATAGGCCCCCTAATCAGCCAAGCTCCGCCCCCTAATCAGGGCGGAGCCCCTACTCAGGGCTCGGGGCTCAGCACACTGCCCCTACAGGCCTCTACACATACAAGCACTACAAAGACAGACGCAAGTACAGATACCTTCTCCTCCAATGAGACTCACTCCCACTTAAACTCCCCTGTTAGCAGCCCTGTTGGCCGGCTCCTGGGGGCCGCTGCTCGCTGCTAGGGCCGCTGCTCGGCTGGGAGGCCTCTTTTATAGGCCCCCTAATCAGCCAAGCTCCGCCCCCTAATCAGGGCGGAGCCCCTACTCAGGGCTCGGGGCTCAGCACACTGCCCCTACAGGCCTCTACACATACAAGCACTACAAAGACAGACGCAAGTACAGATACCTTCTCCTCCAATGAGACTCACTCCCACTTAAACTCCCCTGTTAGCAGCCCTGTTGGCCGGCTCCTGGGGGCCGCTGCTCGCTGCTAGGGCCGCTGCTCGGCTGGGAGGCCTCTTTTATAGGCCCCCTAATCAGCCAAGCTCCGCCCCCTAATCAGGGCGGAGCCCCTACTCAGGGCTCGGGGCTCAGCACACTGCCCCTACAGGCCTCTACACATACAAGCACTACAAAGACAGACGCAAGTACAGATACCTTCTCCTCCAATGAGACTCACTCCCACTTAAACTCCCCTGTTAGCAGCCCTGTTGGCCGGCTCCTGGGGGCCGCTGCTCGCTGCTAGGGCCGCTGCTCGGCTGGGAGGCCTCTTTTATAGGCCCCCTAATCAGCCAAGCTCCGCCCCCTAATCAGGGCGGAGCCCCTACTCAGGGCTCGGGGCTCAGCACACTGCCCCTACAGGCCTCTACACATACAAGCACTACAAAGACAGACGCAAGTACAGATACCTTCTCCTCCAATGAGACTCACTCCCACTTAAACTCCTCTGTTAGCAGCCCTGTTGGCCGGCTCCTGGGGGCCGCTGCTCGCTGCTAGGGCCGCTGCTCGGCTGGGAGGCCTCTTTTATAGGCCCCCTAATCAGCCAAGCTCCGCCCCCTAATCAGGGCGGAGCCCCTACTCAGGGCTCGGGGCTCAGCACACTGCCCCTACAGGCCTCTACACATACAAGCACTACAAAGACAGACGCAAGTACAGATACCTTCTCCTCCAATGAGACTCACTCCCACTTAAACTCCCCTGTTAGCAGCCCTGTTGGCCGGCTCCTGGGGGCCGCTGCTCGCTGCTAGGGCCGCTGCTCGGCTGGGAGGCCTCTTTTATAGGCCCCCTAATCAGCCAAGCTCCGCCCCCTAATCAGGGCGGAGCCCCTACTCAGGGCTCGGGGCTCAGCACACTGCCCCTACAGGCCTCTACACATACAAGCACTACAAAGACAGACGCAAGTACAGATACCTTCTCCTCCAATGAGACTCACTCCCACTTAAACTCCCCTGTTAGCAGCCCTGTTGGCCGGCTCCTGGGGGCCGCTGCTCGCTGCTAGGGCCGCTGCTCGGCTGGGAGGCCTCTTTTATAGGCCCCCTAATCAGCCAAGCTCCGCCCCCTAATCAGGGCGGAGCCCCTACTCAGGGCTCGGGGCTCAGCACACTGCCCCTACAGGCCTCTACACATACAAGCACTACAAAGACAGACGCAAGTACAGATACCTTCTCCTCCAATGAGACTCACTCCCACTTAAACTCCCCTGTTAGCAGCCCTGTTGGCCGGCTCCTGGGGGCCGCTGCTCGCTGCTAGGGCCGCTGCTCGGCTGGGAGGCCTCTTTTATAGGCCCCCTAATCAGCCAAGCTCCGCCCCCTAATCAGGGCGGAGCCCCTACTCAGGGCTCGGGGCTCAGCACACTGCCCCTACAGGCCTCTACACATACAAGCACTACAAAGACAGACGCAAGTACAGATACCTTCTCCTCCAATGAGACTCACTCCCACTTAAACTCCCCTGTTAGCAGCCCTGTTGGCCGGCTCCTGGGGGCCGCTGCTCGCTGCTAGGGCCGCTGCTCGGCTGGGAGGCCTCTTTTATAGGCCCCCTAATCAGCCAAGCTCCGCCCCCTAATCAGGGCGGAGCCCCTACTCAGGGCTCGGGGCTCAGCACACTGCCCCTACAGGCCTCTACACATACAAGCACTACAAAGACAGACGCAAGTACAGATACCTTCTCCTCCAATGAGACTCACTCCCACTTAAACTCCCCTGTTAGCAGCCCTGTTGGCCGGCTCCTGGGGGCCGCTGCTCGCTGCTAGGGCCGCTGCTCGGCTGGGAGGCCTCTTTTATAGGCCCCCTAATCAGCCAAGCTCCGCCCCCTAATCAGGGCGGAGCCCCTACTCAGGGCTCGGGGCTCAGCACACTGCCCCTACAGGCCTCTACACATACAAGCACTACAAAGACAGACGCAAGTACAGATACCTTCTCCTCCAATGAGACTCACTCCCACTTAAACTCCCCTGTTAGCAGCCCTGTTGGCCGGCTCCTGGGGGCCGCTGCTCGCTGCTAGGGCCGCTGCTCGGCTGGGAGGCCTCTTTTATAGGCCCCCTAATCAGCCAAGCTCCGCCCCCTAATCAGGGCGGAGCCCCTACTCAGGGCTCGGGGCTCAGCACACTGCCCCTACAGGCCTCTACACATACAAGCACTACAAAGACAGACGCAAGTACAGATACCTTCTCCTCCAATGAGACTCACTCCCACTTAAACTCCCCTGTTAGCAGCCCTGTTGGCCGGCTCCTGGGGGCCGCTGCTCGCTGCTAGGGCCGCTGCTCGGCTGGGAGGCCTCTTTTATAGGCCCCCTAATCAGCCAAGCTCCGCCCCCTAATCAGGGCGGAGCCCCTACTCAGGGCTCGGGGCTCAGCACACTGCCCCTACAGGCCTCTACACATACAAGCACTACAAAGACAGACGCAAGTACAGATACCTTCTCCTCCAATGAGACTCACTCCCACTTAAACTCCCCTGTTAGCAGCCCTGTTGGCCGGCTCCTGGGGGCCGCTGCTCGCTGCTAGGGCCGCTGCTCGGCTGGGAGGCCTCTTTTATAGGCCCCCTAATCAGCCAAGCTCCGCCCCCTAATCAGGGCGGAGCCCCTACTCAGGGCTCGGGGCTCAGCACACTGCCCCTACAGGCCTCTACACATACAAGCACTACAAAGACAGACGCAAGTACAGATACCTTCTCCTCCAATGAGACTCACTCCCACTTAAACTCCCCTGTTAGCAGCCCTGTTGGCCGGCTCCTGGGGGCCGCTGCTCGCTGCTAGGGCCGCTGCTCGGCTGGGAGGCCTCTTTTATAGGCCCCCTAATCAGCCAAGCTCCGCCCCCTAATCAGGGCGGAGCCCCTACTCAGGGCTCGGGGCTCAGCACACTGCCCCTACAGGCCTCTACACATACAAGCACTACAAAGACAGACGCAAGTACAGATACCTTCTCCTCCAATGAGACTCACTCCCACTTAAACTCCCCTGTTAGCAGCCCTGTTGGCCGGCTCCTGGGGGCCGCTGCTCGCTGCTAGGGCCGCTGCTCGGCTGGGAGGCCTCTTTTATAGGCCCCCTAATCAGCCAAGCTCCGCCCCCTAATCAGGGCGGAGCCCCTACTCAGGGCTCGGGGCTCAGCACACTGCCCCTACAGGCCTCTACACATACAAGCACTACAAAGACAGACGCAAGTACAGATACCTTCTCCTCCAATGAGACTCACTCCCACTTAAACTCCCCTGTTAGCAGCCCTGTTGGCCGGCTCCTGGGGGCCGCTGCTCGCTGCTAGGGCCGCTGCTCGGCTGGGAGGCCTCTTTTATAGGCCCCCTAATCAGCCAAGCTCCGCCCCCTAATCAGGGCGGAGCCCCTACTCAGGGCTCGGGGCTCAGCACACTGCCCCTACAGGCCTCTACACATACAAGCACTACAAAGACAGACGCAAGTACAGATACCTTCTCCTCCAATGAGACTCACTCCCACTTAAA
Source organism: Emys orbicularis (assembly GCF_028017835.1). Taxonomy (NCBI): domain Eukaryota; kingdom Metazoa; phylum Chordata; order Testudines; family Emydidae; genus Emys; species Emys orbicularis. The sequence continues at coordinate 28,317 of NW_027045154.1, forward strand.
CTCCCCTGTTAGCAGCCCTGTTGGCCGGCTCCTGGGGGCCGCTGCTCGCTGCTAGGGCCGCTGCTCGGCTGGGAGGCCTCTTTTATAGGCCCCCTAATCAGCCAAGCTCCGCCCCCTAATCAGGGCGGAGCCCCTACTCAGGGCTCGGGGCTCAGCACACTGCCCCTACAGGCCTCTACACATACAAGCACTACAAAGACAGACGCAAGTACAGATACCTTCTCCTCCAATGAGACTCACTCCCACTTAAACTCCCCTGTTAGCAGCCCTGTTGGCCGGCTCCTGGGGGCCGCTGCTCGCTGCTAGGGCCGCTGCTCGGCTGGGAGGCCTCTTTTATAGGCCCCCTAATCAGCCAAGCTCCGCCCCCTAATCAGGGCGGAGCCCCTACTCAGGGCTCGGGGCTCAGCACACTGCCCCTACAGGCCTCTACACATACAAGCACTACAAAGACAGACGCAAGTACAGATACCTTCTCCTCCAATGAGACTCACTCCCACTTAAACTCCCCTGTTAGCAGCCCTGTTGGCCGGCTCCTGGGGGCCGCTGCTCGCTGCTAGGGCCGCTGCTCGGCTGGGAGGCCTCTTTTATAGGCCCCCTAATCAGCCAAGCTCCGCCCCCTAATCAGGGCGGAGCCCCTACTCAGGGCTCGGGGCTCAGCACACTGCCCCTACAGGCCTCTACACATACAAGCACTACAAAGACAGACGCAAGTACAGATACCTTCTCCTCCAATGAGACTCACTCCCACTTAAACTCCCCTGTTAGCAGCCCTGTTGGCCGGCTCCTGGGGGCCGCTGCTCGCTGCTAGGGCCGCTGCTCGGCTGGGAGGCCTCTTTTATAGGCCCCCTAATCAGCCAAGCTCCGCCCCCTAATCAGGGCGGAGCCCCTACTCAGGGCTCGGGGCTCAGCACACTGCCCCTACAGGCCTCTACACATACAAGCACTACAAAGACAGACGCAAGTACAGATACCTTCTCCTCCAATGAGACTCACTCCCACTTAAACTCCCCTGTTAGCAGCCCTGTTGGCCGGCTCCTGGGGGCCGCTGCTCGCTGCTAGGGCCGCTGCTCGGCTGGGAGGCCTCTTTTATAGGCCCCCTAATCAGCCAAGCTCCGCCCCCTAATCAGGGCGGAGCCCCTACTCAGGGCTCGGGGCTCAGCACACTGCCCCTACAGGCCTCTACACATACAAGCACTACAAAGACAGAAGCAAGTACAGATACCTTCTCCTCCAATGAGACTCACTCCCACTTAAACTCCCCTGTTAGCAGCCCTGTTGGCCGGCTCCTGGGGGCCGCTGCTCGCTGCTAGGGCCGCTGCTCGGCTGGGAGGCCTCTTTTATAGGCCCCCTAATCAGCCAAGCTCCGCCCCCTAATCAGGGCGGAGCCCCTACTCAGGGCTCGGGGCTCAGCACACTGCCCCTACAGGCCTCTACACATACAAGCACTACAAAGACAGACGCAAGTACAGATACCTTCTCCTCCAATGAGACTCACTCCCACTTAAACTCCCCTGTTAGCAGCCCTGTTGGCCGGCTCCTGGGGGCCGCTGCTCGCTGCTAGGGCCGCTGCTCGGCTGGGAGGCCTCTTTTATAGGCCCCCTAATCAGCCAAGCTCCGCCCCCTAATCAGGGCGGAGCCCCTACTCAGGGCTCGGGGCTCAGCACACTGCCCCTACAGGCCTCTACACATACAAGCACTACAAAGACAGACGCAAGTACAGATACCTTCTCCTCCAATGAGACTCACTCCCACTTAAACTCCCCTGTTAGCAGCCCTGTTGGCCGGCTCCTGGGGGCCGCTGCTCGCTGCTAGGGCCGCTGCTCGGCTGGGAGGCCTCTTTTATAGGCCCCCTAATCAGCCAAGCTCCGCCCCCTAATCAGGGCGGAGCCCCTACTCAGGGCTCGGGGCTCAGCACACTGCCCCTACAGGCCTCTACACATACAAGCACTACAAAGACAGACGCAAGTACAGATACCTTCTCCTCCAATGAGACTCACTCCCACTTAAACTCCCCTGTTAGCAGCCCTGTTGGCCGGCTCCTGGGGGCCGCTGCTCGCTGCTAGGGCCGCTGCTCGGCTGGGAGGCCTCTTTTATAGGCCCCCTAATCAGCCAAGCTCCGCCCCCTAATCAGGGCGGAGCCCCTACTCAGGGCTCGGGGCTCAGCACACTGCCCCTACAGGCCTCTACACATACAAGCACTACAAAGACAGACGCAAGTACAGATACCTTCTCCTCCAATGAGACTCACTCCCACTTAAACTCCCCTGTTAGCAGCCCTGTTGGCCGGCTCCTGGGGGCCGCTGCTCGCTGCTAGGGCCGCTGCTCGGCTGGGAGGCCTCTTTTATAGGCCCCCTAATCAGCCAAGCTCCGCCCCCTAATCAGGGCGGAGCCCCTACTCAGGGCTCGGGGCTCAGCACACTGCCCCTACAGGCCTCTACACATACAAGCACTACAAAGACAGACGCAAGTACAGATACCTTCTCCTCCAATGAGACTCACTCCCACTTAAACTCCCCTGTTAGCAGCCCTGTTGGCCGGCTCCTGGGGGCCGCTGCTCGCTGCTAGGGCCGCTGCTCGGCTGGGAGGCCTCTTTTATAGGCCCCCTAATCAGCCAAGCTCCGCCCCCTAATCAGGGCGGAGCCCCTACTCAGGGCTCGGGGCTCAGCACACTGCCCCTACAGGCATCTACACATACAAGCACTACAAAGACAGACGCAAGTACAGATACCTTCTCCTCCAATGAGACTCACTCCCACTTAAACTCCCCTGTTAGCAGCCCTGTTGGCCGGCTCCTGGGGGCCGCTGCTCGCTGCTAGGGCCGCTGCTCGGCTGGGAGGCCTCTTTTATAGGCCCCCTAATCAGCCAAGCTCCGCCCCCTAATCAGGGCGGAGCCCCTACTCAGGGCTCGGGGCTCAGCACACTGCCCCTACAGGCCTCTACACATACAAGCACTACAAAGACAGACGCAAGTACAGATACCTTCTCCTCCAATGAGACTCACTCCCACTTAAACTCCCCTGTTAGCAGCCCTGTTGGCCGGCTCCTGGGGGCCGCTGCTCGCTGCTAGGGCCGCTGCTCGGCTGGGAGGCCTCTTTTATAGGCCCCCTAATCAGCCAAGCTCCGCCCCCTAATCAGGGCGGAGCCCCTACTCAGGGCTCGGGGCTCAGCACACTGCCCCTACAGGCCTCTACACATACAAGCACTACAAAGACAGACGCAAGTACAGATACCTTCTCCTCCAATGAGACTCACTCCCACTTAAACTCCCCTGTTAGCAGCCCTGTTGGCCGGCTCCTGGGGGCCGCTGCTCGCTGCTAGGGCCGCTGCTCGGCTGGGAGGCCTCTTTTATAGGCCCCCTAATCAGCCAAGCTCCGCCCCCTAATCAGGGCGGAGCCCCTACTCAGGGCTCGGGGCTCAGCACACTGCCCCTACAGGCCTCTACACATACAAGCACTACAAAGACAGACGCAAGTACAGATACCTTCTCCTCCAATGAGACTCACTCCCACTTAAACTCCCCTGTTAGCAGCCCTGTTGGCCGGCTCCTGGGGGCCGCTGCTCGCTGCTAGGGCCGCTGCTCGGCTGGGAGGCCTCTTTTATAGGCCCCCTAATCAGCCAAGCTCCGCCCCCTAATCAGGGCGGAGCCCCTACTCAGGGCTCGGGGCTCAGCACACTGCCCCTACAGGCCTCTACACATACAAGCACTACAAAGACAGACGCAAGTACAGATACCTTCTCCTCCAATGAGACTCACTCCCACTTAAACTCCCCTGTTAGCAGCCCTGTTGGCCGGCTCCTGGGGGCCGCTGCTCGCTGCTAGGGCCGCTGCTCGGCTGGGAGGCCTCTTTTATAGGCCCCCTAATCAGCCAAGCTCCGCCCCCTAATCAGGGCGGAGCCCCTACTCAGGGCTCGGGGCTCAGCACACTGCCCCTACAGGCCTCTACACATACAAGCACTACAAAGACAGACGCAAGTACAGATACCTTCTCCTCCAATGAGACTCACTCCCACTTAAACTCCCCTGTTAGCAGCCCTGTTGGCCGGCTCCTGGGGGCCGCTGCTCGCTGCTAGGGCCGCTGCTCGGCTGGGAGGCCTCTTTTATAGGCCCCCTAATCAGCCAAGCTCCGCCCCCTAATCAGGGCGGAGCCCCTACTCAGGGCTCGGGGCTCAGCACACTGCCCCTACAGGCCTCTACACATACAAGCACTACAAAGACAGACGCAAGTACAGATACCTTCTCCTCCAATGAGACTCACTCCCACTTAAACTCCCCTGTTAGCAGCCCTGTTGGCCGGCTCCTGGGGGCCGCTGCTCGCTGCTAGGGCCGCTGCTCGGCTGGGAGGCCTCTTTTATAGGCCCCCTAATCAGCCAAGCTCCGCCCCCTAATCAGGGCGGAGCCCCTACTCAGGGCTCGGGGCTCAGCACACTGCCCCTACAGGCCTCTACACATACAAGCACTACAAAGACAGACGCAAGTACAGATACCTTCTCCTCCAATGAGACTCACTCCCACTTAAACTCCCCTGTTAGCAGCCCTGTTGGCCGGCTCCTGGGGGCCGCTGCTCGCTGCTAGGGCCGCTGCTCGGCTGGGAGGCCTCTTTTATAGGCCCCCTAATCAGCCAAGCTCCGCCCCCTAATCAGGGCGGAGCCCCTACTCAGGGCTCGGGGCTCAGCACACTGCCCCTACAGGCCTCTACACATACAAGCACTACAAAGACAGACGCAAGTACAGATACCTTCTCCTCCAATGAGACTCACTCCCACTTAAACTCCCCTGTTAGCAGCCCTGTTGGCCGGCTCCTGGGGGCCGCTGCTCGCTGCTAGGGCCGCTGCTCGGCTGGGAGGCCTCTTTTATAGGCCCCCTAATCAGCCAAGCTCCGCCCCCTAATCAGGGCGGAGCCCCTACTCAGGGCTCGGGGCTCAGCACACTGCCCCTACAGGCCTCTACACATACAAGCACTACAAAGACAGACGCAAGTACAGATACCTTCTCCTCCAATGAGACTCACTCCCACTTAAACTCCCCTGTTAGCAGCCCTGTTGGCCGGCTCCTGGGGGCCGCTGCTCGCTGCTAGGGCCGCTGCTCGGCTGGGAGGCCTCTTTTATAGGCCCCCTAATCAGCCAAGCTCCGCCCCCTAATCAGGGCGGAGCCCCTACTCAGGGCTCGGGGCTCAGCACACTGCCCCTACAGGCCTCTACACATACAAGCACTACAAAGACAGACGCAAGTACAGATACCTTCTCCTCCAATGAGACTCACTCCCACTTAAACTCCCCTGTTAGCAGCCCTGTTGGCCGGCTCCTGGGGGCCGCTGCTCGCTGCTAGGGCCGCTGCTCGGCTGGGAGGCCTCTTTTATAGGCCCCCTAATCAGCCAAGCTCCGCCCCCTAATCAGGGCGGAGCCCCTACTCAGGGCTCGGGGCTCAGCACACTGCCCCTACAGGCCTCTACACATACAAGCACTACAAAGACAGACGCAAGTACAGATACCTTCTCCTCCAATGAGACTCACTCCCACTTAAACTCCCCTGTTAGCAGCCCTGTTGGCCGGCTCCTGGGGGCCGCTGCTCGCTGCTAGGGCCGCTGCTCGGCTGGGAGGCCTCTTTTATAGGCCCCCTAATCAGCCAAGCTCCGCCCCCTAATCAGGGCGGAGCCCCTACTCAGGGCTCGGGGCTCAGCACACTGCCCCTACAGGCCTCTACACATACAAGCACTACAAAGACAGACGCAAGTACAGATACCTTCTCCTCCAATGAGACTCACTCCCACTTAAACTCCCCTGTTAGCAGCCCTGTTGGCCGGCTCCTGGGGGCCGCTGCTCGCTGCTAGGGCCGCTGCTCGGCTGGGAGGCCTCTTTTATAGGCCCCCTAATCAGCCAAGCTCCGCCCCCTAATCAGGGCGGAGCCCCTACTCAGGGCTCGGGGCTCAGCACACTGCCCCTACAGGCCTCTACACATACAAGCACTACAAAGACAGACGCAAGTACAGATACCTTCTCCTCCAATGAGACTCACTCCCACTTAAACTCCCCTGTTAGCAGCCCTGTTGGCCGGCTCCTGGGGGCCGCTGCTCGCTGCTAGGGCCGCTGCTCGGCTGGGAGGCCTCTTTTATAGGCCCCCTAATCAGCCAAGCTCCGCCCCCTAATCAGGGCGGAGCCCCTACTCAGGGCTCGGGGCTCAGCACACTGCCCCTACAGGCCTCTACACATACAAGCACTACAAAGACAGACGCAAGTACAGATACCTTCTCCTCCAATGAGACTCACTCCCACTTAAACTCCCCTGTTAGCAGCCCTGTTGGCCGGCTCCTGGGGGCCGCTGCTCGCTGCTAGGGCCGCTGCTCGGCTGGGAGGCCTCTTTTATAGGCCCCCTAATCAGCCAAGCTCCGCCCCCTAATCAGGGCGGAGCCCCTACTCAGGGCTCGGGGCTCAGCACACTGCCCCTACAGGCCTCTACACATACAAGCACTACAAAGACAGACGCAAGTACAGATACCTTCTCCTCCAATGAGACTCACTCCCACTTAAACTCCCCTGTTAGCAGCCCTGTTGGCCGGCTCCTGGGGGCCGCTGCTCGCTGCTAGGGCCGCTGCTCGGCTGGGAGGCCTCTTTTATAGGCCCCCTAATCAGCCAAGCTCCGCCCCCTAATCAGGGCGGAGCCCCTACTCAGGGCTCGGGGCTCAGCACACTGCCCCTACAGGCCTCTACACATACAAGCACTACAAAGACAGACGCAAGTACAGATACCTTCTCCTCCAATGAGACTCACTCCCACTTAAACTCCCCTGTTAGCAGCCCTGTTGGCCGGCTCCTGGGGGCCGCTGCTCGCTGCTAGGGCCGCTGCTCGGCTGGGAGGCCTCTTTTATAGGCCCCCTAATCAGCCAAGCTCCGCCCCCTAATCAGGGCGGAGCCCCTACTCAGGGCTCGGGGCTCAGCACACTGCCCCTACAGGCCTCTACACATACAAGCACTACAAAGACAGACGCAAGTACAGATACCTTCTCCTCCAATGAGACTCACTCCCACTTAAACTCCCCTGTTAGCAGCCCTGTTGGCCGGCTCCTGGGGGCCGCTGCTCGCTGCTAGGGCCGCTGCTCGGCTGGGAGGCCTCTTTTATAGGCCCCCTAATCAGCCAAGCTCCGCCCCCTAATCAGGGCGGAGCCCCTACTCAGGGCTCGGGGCTCAGCACACTGCCCCTACAGGCCTCTACACATACAAGCACTACAAAGACAGACGCAAGTACAGATACCTTCTCCTCCAATGAGACTCACTCCCACTTAAACTCCCCTGTTAGCAGCCCTGTTGGCCGGCTCCTGGGGGCCGCTGCTCGCTGCTAGGGCCGCTGCTCGGCTGGGAGGCCTCTTTTATAGGCCCCCTAATCAGCCAAGCTCCGCCCCCTAATCAGGGCGGAGCCCCTACTCAGGGCTCGGGGCTCAGCACACTGCCCCTACAGGCCTCTACACATACAAGCACTACAAAGACAGACGCAAGTACAGATACCTTCTCCTCCAATGAGACTCACTCCCACTTAAACTCCCCTGTTAGCAGCCCTGTTGGCCGGCTCCTGGGGGCCGCTGCTCGCTGCTAGGGCCGCTGCTCGGCTGGGAGGCCTCTTTTATAGGCCCCCTAATCAGCCAAGCTCCGCCCCCTAATCAGGGCGGAGCCCCTACTCAGGGCTCGGGGCTCAGCACACTGCCCCTACAGGCCTCTACACATACAAGCACTACAAAGACAGACGCAAGTACAGATACCTTCTCCTCCAATGAGACTCACTCCCACTTAAACTCCCCTGTTAGCAGCCCTGTTGGCCGGCTCCTGGGGGCCGCTGCTCGCTGCTAGGGCCGCTGCTCGGCTGGGAGGCCTCTTTTATAGGCCCCCTAATCAGCCAAGCTCCGCCCCCTAATCAGGGCGGAGCCCCTACTCAGGGCTCGGGGCTCAGCACACTGCCCCTACAGGCCTCTACACATACAAGCACTACAAAGACAGACGCAAGTACAGATACCTTCTCCTCCAATGAGACTCACTCCCACTTAAACTCCCCTGTTAGCAGCCCTGTTGGCCGGCTCCTGGGGGCCGCTGCTCGCTGCTAGGGCCGCTGCTCGGCTGGGAGGCCTCTTTTATAGGCCCCCTAATCAGCCAAGCTCCGCCCCCTAATCAGGGCGGAGCCCCTACTCAGGGCTCGGGGCTCAGCACACTGCCCCTACAGGCCTCTACACATACAAGCACTACAAAGACAGACGCAAGTACAGATACCTTCTCCTCCAATGAGACTCACTCCCACTTAAACTCCCCTGTTAGCAGCCCTGTTGGCCGGCTCCTGGGGGCCGCTGCTCGCTGCTAGGGCCGCTGCTCGGCTGGGAGGCCTCTTTTATAGGCCCCCTAATCAGCCAAGCTCCGCCCCCTAATCAGGGCGGAGCCCCTACTCAGGGCTCGGGGCTCAGCACACTGCCCCTACAGGCCTCTACACATACAAGCACTACAAAGACAGACGCAAGTACAGATACCTTCTCCTCCAATGAGACTCACTCCCACTTAAACTCCCCTGTTAGCAGCCCTGTTGGCCGGCTCCTGGGGGCCGCTGCTCGCTGCTAGGGCCGCTGCTCGGCTGGGAGGCCTCTTTTATAGGCCCCCTAATCAGCCAAGCTCCGCCCCCTAATCAGGGCGGAGCCCCTACTCAGGGCTCGGGGCTCAGCACACTGCCCCTACAGGCCTCTACACATACAAGCACTACAAAGACAGACGCAAGTACAGATACCTTCTCCTCCAATGAGACTCACTCCCACTTAAACTCCCCTGTTAGCAGCCCTGTTGGCCGGCTCCTGGGGGCCGCTGCTCGCTGCTAGGGCCGCTGCTCGGCTGGGAGGCCTCTTTTATAGGCCCCCTAATCAGCCAAGCTCCGCCCCCTAATCAGGGCGGAGCCCCTACTCAGGGCTCGGGGCTCAGCACACTGCCCCTACAGGCCTCTACACATACAAGCACTACAAAGACAGACGCAAGTACAGATACCTTCTCCTCCAATGAGACTCACTCCCACTTAAACTCCCCTGTTAGCAGCCCTGTTGGCCGGCTCCTGGGGGCCGCTGCTCGCTGCTAGGGCCGCTGCTCGGCTGGGAGGCCTCTTTTATAGGCCCCCTAATCAGCCAAGCTCCGCCCCCTAATCAGGGCGGAGCCCCTACTCAGGGCTCGGGGCTCAGCACACTGCCCCTACAGGCCTCTACACATACAAGCACTACAAAGACAGACGCAAGTACAGATACCTTCTCCTCCAATGAGACTCACTCCCACTTAAACTCCCCTGTTAGCAGCCCTGTTGGCCGGCTCCTGGGGGCCGCTGCTCGCTGCTAGGGCCGCTGCTCGGCTGGGAGGCCTCTTTTATAGGCCCCCTAATCAGCCAAGCTCCGCCCCCTAATCAGGGCGGAGCCCCTACTCAGGGCTCGGGGCTCAGCACACTGCCCCTACAGGCCTCTACACATACAAGCACTACAAAGACAGACGCAAGTACAGATACCTTCTCCTCCAATGAGACTCACTCCCACTTAAACTCCCCTGTTAGCAGCCCTGTTGGCCGGCTCCTGGGGGCCGCTGCTCGCTGCTAGGGCCGCTGCTCGGCTGGGAGGCCTCTTTTATAGGCCCCCTAATCAGCCAAGCTCCGCCCCCTAATCAGGGCGGAGCCCCTACTCAGGGCTCGGGGCTCAGCACACTGCCCCTACAGGCCTCTACACATACAAGCACTACAAAGACAGACGCAAGTACAGATACCTTCTCCTCCAATGAGACTCACTCCCACTTAAACTCCCCTGTTAGCAGCCCTGTTGGCCGGCTCCTGGGGGCCGCTGCTCGCTGCTAGGGCCGCTGCTCGGCTGGGAGGCCTCTTTTATAGGCCCCCTAATCAGCCAAGCTCCGCCCCCTAATCAGGGCGGAGCCCCTACTCAGGGCTCGGGGCTCAGCACACTGCCCCTACAGGCCTCTACACATACAAGCACTACAAAGACAGACGCAAGTACAGATACCTTCTCCTCCAATGAGACTCACTCCCACTTAAACTCCCCTGTTAGCAGCCCTGTTGGCCGGCTCCTGGGGGCCGCTGCTCGCTGCTAGGGCCGCTGCTCGGCTGGGAGGCCTCTTTTATAGGCCCCCTAATCAGCCAAGCTCCGCCCCCTAATCAGGGCGGAGCCCCTACTCAGGGCTCGGGGCTCAGCACACTGCCCCTACAGGCCTCTACACATACAAGCACTACAAAGACAGACGCAAGTACAGATACCTTCTCCTCCAATGAGACTCACTCCCACTTAAACTCCCCTGTTAGCAGCCCTGTTGGCCGGCTCCTGGGGGCCGCTGCTCGCTGCTAGGGCCGCTGCTCGGCTGGGAGGCCTCTTTTATAGGCCCCCTAATCAGCCAAGCTCCGCCCCCTAATCAGGGCGGAGCCCCTACTCAGGGCTCGGGGCTCAGCACACTGCCCCTACAGGCCTCTACACATACAAGCACTACAAAGACAGACGCAAGTACAGATACCTTCTCCTCCAATGAGACTCACTCCCACTTAAACTCCCCTGTTAGCAGCCCTGTTGGCCGGCTCCTGGGGGCCGCTGCTCGCTGCTAGGGCCGCTGCTCGGCTGGGAGGCCTCTTTTATAGGCCCCCTAATCAGCCAAGCTCCGCCCCCTAATCAGGGCGGAGCCCCTACTCAGGGCTCGGGGCTCAGCACACTGCCCCTACAGGCCTCTACACATACAAGCACTACAAAGACAGACGCAAGTACAGATACCTTCTCCTCCAATGAGACTCACTCCCACTTAAACTCCCCTGTTAGCAGCCCTGTTGGCCGGCTCCTGGGGGCCGCTGCTCGCTGCTAGGGCCGCTGCTCGGCTGGGAGGCCTCTTTTATAGGCCCCCTAATCAGCCAAGCTCCGCCCCCTAATCAGGGCGGAGCCCCTACTCAGGGCTCGGGGCTCAGCACACTGCCCCTACAGGCCTCTACACATACAAGCACTACAAAGACAGACGCAAGTACAGATACCTTCTCCTCCAATGAGACTCACTCCCACTTAAACTCCCCTGTTAGCAGCCCTGTTGGCCGGCTCCTGGGGGCCGCTGCTCGCTGCTAGGGCCGCTGCTCGGCTGGGAGGCCTCTTTTATAGGCCCCCTAATCAGCCAAGCTCCGCCCCCTAATCAGGGCGGAGCCCCTACTCAGGGCTCGGGGCTCAGCACACTGCCCCTACAGGCCTCTACACATACAAGCACTACAAAGACAGACGCAAGTACAGATACCTTCTCCTCCAATGAGACTCACTCCCACTTAAACTCCCCTGTTAGCAGCCCTGTTGGCCGGCTCCTGGGGGCCGCTGCTCGCTGCTAGGGCCGCTGCTCGGCTGGGAGGCCTCTTTTATAGGCCCCCTAATCAGCCAAGCTCCGCCCCCTAATCAGGGCGGAGCCCCTACTCAGGGCTCGGGGCTCAGCACACTGCCCCTACAGGCCTCTACACATACAAGCACTACAAAGACAGACGCAAGTACAGATACCTTCTCCTCCAATGAGACTCACTCCCACTTAAACTCCCCTGTTAGCAGCCCTGTTGGCCGGCTCCTGGGGGCCGCTGCTCGCTGCTAGGGCCGCTGCTCGGCTGGGAGGCCTCTTTTATAGGCCCCCTAATCAGCCAAGCTCCGCCCCCTAATCAGGGCGGAGCCCCTACTCAGGGCTCGGGGCTCAGCACACTGCCCCTACAGGCCTCTACACATACAAGCACTACAAAGACAGACGCAAGTACAGATACCTTCTCCTCCAATGAGACTCACTCCCACTTAAACTCCCCTGTTAGCAGCCCTGTTGGCCGGCTCCTGGGGGCCGCTGCTCGCTGCTAGGGCCGCTGCTCGGCTGGGAGGCCTCTTTTATAGGCCCCCTAATCAGCCAAGCTCCGCCCCCTAATCAGGGCGGAGCCCCTACTCAGGGCTCGGGGCTCAGCACACTGCCCCTACAGGCCTCTACACATACAAGCACTACAAAGACAGACGCAAGTACAGATACCTTCTCCTCCAATGAGACTCACTCCCACTTAAACTCCCCTGTTAGCAGCCCTGTTGGCCGGCTCCTGGGGGCCGCTGCTCGCTGCTAGGGCCGCTGCTCGGCTGGGAGGCCTCTTTTATAGGCCCCCTAATCAGCCAAGCTCCGCCCCCTAATCAGGGCGGAGCCCCTACTCAGGGCTCGGGGCTCAGCACACTGCCCCTACAGGCCTCTACACATACAAGCACTACAAAGACAGACGCAAGTACAGATACCTTCTCCTCCAATGAGACTCACTCCCACTTAAACTCCCCTGTTAGCAGCCCTGTTGGCCGGCTCCTGGGGGCCGCTGCTCGCTGCTAGGGCCGCTGCTCGGCTGGGAGGCCTCTTTTATAGGCCCCCTAATCAGCCAAGCTCCGCCCCCTAATCAGGGCGGAGCCCCTACTCAGGGCTCGGGGCTCAGCACACTGCCCCTACAGGCCTCTACACATACAAGCACTACAAAGACAGACGCAAGTACAGATACCTTCTCCTCCAATGAGACTCACTCCCACTTAAACTCCCCTGTTAGCAGCCCTGTTGGCCGGCTCCTGGGGGCCGCTGCTCGCTGCTAGGGCCGCTGCTCGGCTGGGAGGCCTCTTTTATAGGCCCCCTAATCAGCCAAGCTCCGCCCCCTAATCAGGGCGGAGCCCCTACTCAGGGCTCGGGGCTCAGCACACTGCCCCTACAGGCCTCTACACATACAAGCACTACAAAGACAGACGCAAGTACAGATACCTTCTCCTCCAATGAGACTCACTCCCACTTAAACTCCCCTGTTAGCAGCCACTGTTGGCCGGCTCCTGGGGGCCGCTGCTCGCTGCTAGGGCCGCTGCTCGGCTGGGAGGCCTCTTTTATAGGCCCCCTAATCAGCCAAGCTCCGCCCCCTAATCAGGGCGGAGCCCCTACTCAGGGCTCGGGGCTCAGCACACTGCCCCTACAGGCCTCTACACATACAAGCACTACAAAGACAGACGCAAGTACAGATACCTTCTCCTCCAATGAGACTCACTCCCACTTAAACTCCCCTGTTAGCAGCCCTGTTGGCCGGCTCCTGGGGGCCGCTGCTCGCTGCTAGGGCCGCTGCTCGGCTGGGAGGCCTCTTTTATAGGCCCCCTAATCAGCCAAGCTCCGCCCCCTAATCAGGGCGGAGCCCCTACTCAGGGCTCGGGGCTCAGCACACTGCCCCTACAGGCCTCTACACATACAAGCACTACAAAGACAGACGCAAGTACAGATACCTTCTCCTCCAATGAGACTCACTCCCACTTAAACTCCCCTGTTAGCAGCCCTGTTGGCCGGCTCCTGGGGGCCGCTGCTCGCTGCTAGGGCCGCTGCTCGGCTGGGAGGCCTCTTTTATAGGCCCCCTAATCAGCCAAGCTCCGCCCCCTAATCAGGGCGGAGCCCCTACTCAGGGCTCGGGGCTCAGCACACTGCCCCTACAGGCCTCTACACATACAAGCACTACAAAGACAGACGCAAGTACAGATACCTTCTCCTCCAATGAGACTCACTCCCACTTAAACTCCCCTGTTAGCAGCCCTGTTGGCCGGCTCCTGGGGGCCGCTGCTCGCTGCTAGGGCCGCTGCTCGGCTGGGAGGCCTCTTTTATAGGCCCCCTAATCAGCCAAGCTCCGCCCCCTAATCAGGGCGGAGCCCCTACTCAGGGCTCGGGGCTCAGCACACTGCCCCTACAGGCCTCTACACATACAAGCACTACAAAGACAGACGCAAGTACAGATACCTTCTCCTCCAATGAGACTCACTCCCACTTAAACTCCCCTGTTAGCAGCCCTGTTGGCCGGCTCCTGGGGGCCGCTGCTCGCTGCTAGGGCCGCTGCTCGGCTGGGAGGCCTCTTTTATAGGCCCCCTAATCAGCCAAGCTCCGCCCCCTAATCAGGGCGGAGCCCCTACTCAGGGCTCGGGGCTCAGCACACTGCCCCTACAGGCCTCTACACATACAAGCACTACAAAGACAGACGCAAGTACAGATACCTTCTCCTCCAATGAGACTCACTCCCACTTAAACTCCCCTGTTAGCAGCCCTGTTGGCCGGCTCCTGGGGGCCGCTGCTCGCTGCTAGGGCCGCTGCTCGGCTGGGAGGCCTCTTTTATAGGCCCCCTAATCAGCCAAGCTCCGCCCCCTAATCAGGGCGGAGCCCCTACTCAGGGCTCGGGGCTCAGCACACTGCCCCTACAGGCCTCTACACATACAAGCACTACAAAGACAGACGCAAGTACAGATACCTTCTCCTCCAATGAGACTCACTCCCACTTAAACTCCCCTGTTAGCAGCCCTGTTGGCCGGCTCCTGGGGGCCGCTGCTCGCTGCTAGGGCCGCTGCTCGGCTGGGAGGCCTCTTTTATAGGCCCCCTAATCAGCCAAGCTCCGCCCCCTAATCAGGGCGGAGCCCCTACTCAGGGCTCGGGGCTCAGCACACTGCCCCTACAGGCCTCTACACATACAAGCACTACAAAGACAGACGCAAGTACAGATACCTTCTCCTCCAATGAGACTCACTCCCACTTAAACTCCCCTGTTAGCAGCCCTGTTGGCCGGCTCCTGGGGGCCGCTGCTCGCTGCTAGGGCCGCTGCTCGGCTGGGAGGCCTCTTTTATAGGCCCCCTAATCAGCCAAGCTCCGCCCCCTAATCAGGGCGGAGCCCCTACTCAGGGCTCGGGGCTCAGCACACTGCCCCTACAGGCCTCTACACATACAAGCACTACAAAGACAGACGCAAGTACAGATACCTTCTCCTCCAATGAGACTCACTCCCACTTAAACTCCCCTGTTAGCAGCCCTGTTGGCCGGCTCCTGGGGGCCGCTGCTCGCTGCTAGGGCCGCTGCTCGGCTGGGAGGCCTCTTTTATAGGCCCCCTAATCAGCCAAGCTCCGCCCCCTAATCAGGGCGGAGCCCCTACTCAGGGCTCGGGGCTCAGCACACTGCCCCTACAGGCCTCTACACATACAAGCACTACAAAGACAGACGCAAGTACAGATACCTTCTCCTCCAATGAGACTCACTCCCACTTAAACTCCCCTGTTAGCAGCCCTGTTGGCCGGCTCCTGGGGGCCGCTGCTCGCTGCTAGGGCCGCTGCTCGGCTGGGAGGCCTCTTTTATAGGCCCCCTAATCAGCCAAGCTCCGCCCCCTAATCAGGGCGGAGCCCCTACTCAGGGCTCGGGGCTCAGCACACTGCCCCTACAGGCCTCTACACATACAAGCACTACAAAGACAGACGCAAGTACAGATACCTTCTCCTCCAATGAGACTCACTCCCACTTAAACTCCCCTGTTAGCAGCCCTGTTGGCCGGCTCCTGGGGGCCGCTGCTCGCTGCTAGGGCCGCTGCTCGGCTGGGAGGCCTCTTTTATAGGCCCCCTAATCAGCCAAGCTCCGCCCCCTAATCAGGGCGGAGCCCCTACTCAGGGCTCGGGGCTCAGCACACTGCCCCTACAGGCCTCTACACATACAAGCACTACAAAGACAGACGCAAGTACAGATACCTTCTCCTCCAATGAGACTCACTCCCACTTAAACTCCCCTGTTAGCAGCCCTGTTGGCCGGCTCCTGGGGGCCGCTGCTCGCTGCTAGGGCCGCTGCTCGGCTGGGAGGCCTCTTTTATAGGCCCCCTAATCAGCCAAGCTCCGCCCCCTAATCAGGGCGGAGCCCCTACTCAGGGCTCGGGGCTCAGCACACTGCCCCTACAGGCCTCTACACATACAAGCACTACAAAGACAGACGCAAGTACAGATACCTTCTCCTCCAATGAGACTCACTCCCACTTAAACTCCCCTGTTAGCAGCCCTGTTGGCCGGCTCCTGGGGGCCGCTGCTCGCTGCTAGGGCCGCTGCTCGGCTGGGAGGCCTCTTTTATAGGCCCCCTAATCAGCCAAGCTCCGCCCCCTAATCAGGGCGGAGCCCCTACTCAGGGCTCGGGGCTCAGCACACTGCCCCTACAGGCCTCTACACATACAAGCACTACAAAGACAGACGCAAGTACAGATACCTTCTCCTCCAATGAGACTCACTCCCACTTAAACTCCCCTGTTAGCAGCCCTGTTGGCCGGCTCCTGGGGGCCGCTGCTCGCTGCTAGGGCCGCTGCTCGGCTGGGAGGCCTCTTTTATAGGCCCCCTAATCAGCCAAGCTCCGCCCCCTAATCAGGGCGGAGCCCCTACTCAGGGCTCGGGGCTCAGCACACTGCCCCTACAGGCCTCTACACATACAAGCACTACAAAGACAGACGCAAGTACAGATACCTTCTCCTCCAATGAGACTCACTCCCACTTAAACTCCCCTGTTAGCAGCCCTGTTGGCCGGCTCCTGGGGGCCGCTGCTCGCTGCTAGGGCCGCTGCTCGGCTGGGAGGCCTCTTTTATAGGCCCCCTAATCAGCCAAGCTCCGCCCCCTAATCAGGGCGGAGCCCCTACTCAGGGCTCGGGGCTCAGCACACTGCCCCTACAGGCCTCTACACATACAAGCACTACAAAGACAGACGCAAGTACAGATACCTTCTCCTCCAATGAGACTCACTCCCACTTAAACTCCCCTGTTAGCAGCCCTGTTGGCCGGCTCCTGGGGGCCGCTGCTCGCTGCTAGGGCCGCTGCTCGGCTGGGAGGCCTCTTTTATAGGCCCCCTAATCAGCCAAGCTCCGCCCCCTAATCAGGGCGGAGCCCCTACTCAGGGCTCGGGGCTCAGCACACTGCCCCTACAGGCCTCTACACATACAAGCACTACAAAGACAGACGCAAGTACAGATACCTTCTCCTCCAATGAGACTCACTCCCACTTAAACTCCCCTGTTAGCAGCCCTGTTGGCCGGCTCCTGGGGGCCGCTGCTCGCTGCTAGGGCCGCTGCTCGGCTGGGAGGCCTCTTTTATAGGCCCCCTAATCAGCCAAGCTCCGCCCCCTAATCAGGGCGGAGCCCCTACTCAGGGCTCGGGGCTCAGCACACTGCCCCTACAGGCCTCTACACATACAAGCACTACAAAGACAGACGCAAGTACAGATACCTTCTCCTCCAATGAGACTCACTCCCACTTAAACTCCCCTGTTAGCAGCCCTGTTGGCCGGCTCCTGGGGGCCGCTGCTCGCTGCTAGGGCCGCTGCTCGGCTGGGAGGCCTCTTTTATAGGCCCCCTAATCAGCCAAGCTCCGCCCCCTAATCAGGGCGGAGCCCCTACTCAGGGCTCGGGGCTCAGCACACTGCCCCTACAGGCCTCTACACATACAAGCACTACAAAGACAGACGCAAGTACAGATACCTTCTCCTCCAATGAGACTCACTCCCACTTAAACTCCCCTGTTAGCAGCCCTGTTGGCCGGCTCCTGGGGGCCGCTGCTCGCTGCTAGGGCCGCTGCTCGGCTGGGAGGCCTCTTTTATAGGCCCCCTAATCAGCCAAGCTCCGCCCCCTAATCAGGGCGGAGCCCCTACTCAGGGCTCGGGGCTCAGCACACTGCCCCTACAGGCCTCTACACATACAAGCACTACAAAGACAGACGCAAGTACAGATACCTTCTCCTCCAATGAGACTCACTCCCACTTAAACTCCCCTGTTAGCAGCCCTGTTGGCCGGCTCCTGGGGGCCGCTGCTCGCTGCTAGGGCCGCTGCTCGGCTGGGAGGCCTCTTTTATAGGCCCCCTAATCAGCCAAGCTCCGCCCCCTAATCAGGGCGGAGCCCCTACTCAGGGCTCGGGGCTCAGCACACTGCCCCTACAGGCCTCTACACATACAAGCACTACAAAGACAGACGCAAGTACAGATACCTTCTCCTCCAATGAGACTCACTCCCACTTAAACTCCCCTGTTAGCAGCCCTGTTGGCCGGCTCCTGGGGGCCGCTGCTCGCTGCTAGGGCCGCTGCTCGGCTGGGAGGCCTCTTTTATAGGCCCCCTAATCAGCCAAGCTCCGCCCCCTAATCAGGGCGGAGCCCCTACTCAGGGCTCGGGGCTCAGCACACTGCCCCTACAGGCCTCTACACATACAAGCACTACAAAGACAGACGCAAGTACAGATACCTTCTCCTCCAATGAGACTCACTCCCACTTAAACTCCCCTGTTAGCAGCCCTGTTGGCCGGCTCCTGGGGGCCGCTGCTCGCTGCTAGGGCCGCTGCTCGGCTGGGAGGCCTCTTTTATAGGCCCCCTAATCAGCCAAGCTCCGCCCCCTAATCAGGGCGGAGCCCCTACTCAGGGCTCGGGGCTCAGCACACTGCCCCTACAGGCCTCTACACATACAAGCACTACAAAGACAGACGCAAGTACAGATACCTTCTCCTCCAATGAGACTCACTCCCACTTAAACTCCCCTGTTAGCAGCCCTGTTGGCCGGCTCCTGGGGGCCGCTGCTCGCTGCTAGGGCCGCTGCTCGGCTGGGAGGCCTCTTTTATAGGCCCCCTAATCAGCCAAGCTCCGCCCCCTAATCAGGGCGGAGCCCCTACTCAGGGCTCGGGGCTCAGCACACTGCCCCTACAGGCCTCTACACATACAAGCACTACAAAGACAGACGCAAGTACAGATACCTTCTCCTCCAATGAGACTCACTCCCACTTAAACTCCCCTGTTAGCAGCCCTGTTGGCCGGCTCCTGGGGGCCGCTGCTCGCTGCTAGGGCCGCTGCTCGGCTGGGAGGCCTCTTTTATAGGCCCCCTAATCAGCCAAGCTCCGCCCCCTAATCAGGGCGGAGCCCCTACTCAGGGCTCGGGGCTCAGCACACTGCCCCTACAGGCCTCTACACATACAAGCACTACAAAGACAGACGCAAGTACAGATACCTTCTCCTCCAATGAGACTCACTCCCACTTAAACTCCCCTGTTAGCAGCCCTGTTGGCCGGCTCCTGGGGGCCGCTGCTCGCTGCTAGGGCCGCTGCTCGGCTGGGAGGCCTCTTTTATAGGCCCCCTAATCAGCCAAGCTCCGCCCCCTAATCAGGGCGGAGCCCCTACTCAGGGCTCGGGGCTCAGCACACTGCCCCTACAGGCCTCTACACATACAAGCACTACAAAGACAGACGCAAGTACAGATACCTTCTCCTCCAATGAGACTCACTCCCACTTAAACTCCCCTGTTAGCAGCCCTGTTGGCCGGCTCCTGGGGGCCGCTGCTCGCTGCTAGGGCCGCTGCTCGGCTGGGAGGCCTCTTTTATAGGCCCCCTAATCAGCCAAGCTCCGCCCCCTAATCAGGGCGGAGCCCCTACTCAGGGCTCGGGGCTCAGCACACTGCCCCTACAGGCCTCTACACATACAAGCACTACAAAGACAGACGCAAGTACAGATACCTTCTCCTCCAATGAGACTCACTCCCACTTAAACTCCCCTGTTAGCAGCCCTGTTGGCCGGCTCCTGGGGGCCGCTGCTCGCTGCTAGGGCCGCTGCTCGGCTGGGAGGCCTCTTTTATAGGCCCCCTAATCAGCCAAGCTCCGCCCCCTAATCAGGGCGGAGCCCCTACTCAGGGCTCGGGGCTCAGCACACTGCCCCTACAGGCCTCTACACATACAAGCACTACAAAGACAGACGCAAGTACAGATACCTTCTCCTCCAATGAGACTCACTCCCACTTAAACTCCCCTGTTAGCAGCCCTGTTGGCCGGCTCCTGGGGGCCGCTGCTCGCTGCTAGGGCCGCTGCTCGGCTGGGAGGCCTCTTTTATAGGCCCCCTAATCAGCCAAGCTCCGCCCCCTAATCAGGGCGGAGCCCCTACTCAGGGCTCGGGGCTCAGCACACTGCCCCTACAGGCCTCTACACATACAAGCACTACAAAGACAGACGCAAGTACAGATACCTTCTCCTCCAATGAGACTCACTCCCACTTAAACTCCCCTGTTAGCAGCCCTGTTGGCCGGCTCCTGGGGGCCGCTGCTCGCTGCTAGGGCCGCTGCTCGGCTGGGAGGCCTCTTTTATAGGCCCCCTA
>NW_027045155.1:0-43569 GCF_028017835.1 Emys orbicularis
GGCCACGTTCTTTGTTGCTACGGCCCTGGAGACATGGGGTGGGGGAGGGGCAGGGGGAGGGAGACACGGGGGGTGTGGGGCAAGGGGAGGGACATGGGGTGGGGGGACATGGGGTGTGTGGGGATGTGACGTTATAAGTGTAATATAATATTTCATTGGAAGGTGACAGGGCCAGAAAGAGTTAATTACCTCCCAGACTGACCTGGCCCACGGGTGAACCTTAAGGACTGGTTAGGAAGATCTGTAAATGAACAGAGCTTTGAAATGCAGCGGCATTGTTAGAGATCTCAAGGGTAGACGTTTGCTCAGGTCTTGTAATGTAAGTAAACAAGTCTTGTCTATTGCTGTAACTTTAATTCAAAGATCAAAAAGGAATATTAACATTTAGGAAGACACTTGAGGGAAATCGTATTATTGTCTCTATGTCTCTTTGAAGGTTGGGGTAACCTGGATCTGAACTGTGTAATGGATAAATGACCCTGGGCTAATTGCCAGGATGTTTGGGAGAAGGAGAGTTAGGCCTATTGTTTTCTCAGGCCGAAAGGCTGCAGGAAATGTATAAAAACCCTGGGACACGATCCTGCTGCATCTCAGATCTGCTTTGGGTTTCAAGAGGGGGAAACCCAGAGCCACAAGGATTGAGATCCCCAGTCACTGACTAGAGCCACCCTGAACATGGACATTGGACTGTAACCTCTGGACTGTTTCTAAAAGAACTTTTGGCAACTACAAGCTCATCTCTGCTCTGTATCTGAACCTCAGGAATTTAATTCAAGTCTGTCTGTATATTGATCTTTGAACCAACACTCTCTCGCTTTTCTTTTCTAATAAATTTTAGCTTAGTTCATAAGAATTGACTATAGTGTGTATTTTGGGTAAGATCTAAGTTGTAATTGAACCTGCATATGTGGCTGATCCTTTGGGGTTGGAAGAACCTTTTCTTTTATATGATGAGATCAGATTTTCAATAATCATCATCGTATCTGACGTGTGTGTCTGGATGGAGGCCGGGCACTTTAAGGGAACTGCGTTGTTTGGACGTCTGAATAACCAGGGAGGTCCTACAGGAGCTGTTTTGTGCTGGTTGGTAAATCTAAGTTTGGAAGATCCACCAGCGTTTGGGGTTTGTCTGCCCCGGTCTGTTTGCAGTTCACCCTGAGTCAGTGACCTCAGCTGGCTCCCACGGGCAGCACCGTCACAGGGGGTCAAGGGGAGGGACACGCGGAGGGGGGAACATGGGGTGTGGGGGTGGGGGCAGGGACACGGGGGGGACACGGGTGTGTGGGGCGGGGGGAGGGACATGGGGTGGGGAGGGGAACACGGGGTGTGTGTGTGGCCGGGGGAGGGACACGGGGGGGACACGGGTGTGTGGGGCGGGGGGAGGGACACGGGGTGGGGAGGGGAACACGGGGTGCGTGTGGGGCGGGGGGAGGGACACGAGGAGGGGAGGGGAACACGGGGTGCGTGTGGGGCGGGGGGAGGGACACGAGTAGGGGAGGGGGAACACGGGGTGCGTGTGGGGCGGGGGGAGGGACACGAGGAGGGGGAACGTGGGGTGTGGGGGCAGGGGGAGGGGAGGGGAACATGGGGTGCGTGTGGGGCGGGGGGAGGGACACGAGGAGGGGGAACGTGGGGTGTGGGGGCAGGGGGAGGGGAGGGGAACATGGGTGGTGGGGGGGAGCAGGGGGAGGGGGGAACACGGGGGGGCGGGGGGCGGGGGGAGGGACATGGGGTGGGGAGGCAGGGGGAGGGGAACATGGGGTGGGGGGGCGGGGGCAGGGACACGGGGGGGACACGGGTGTGTGGGGCGGGGGGAGGGACATGGCATGGGGTGGGGAACCTGGGGTGTGTGTGTGGTGGGGGGAGGGACACGAGGAGGGGGGAACACAGGGTGTGTGGGGGGGCAGGGGGAGGGGCAGAAATATGACAAAGCTCCTGGGCCCAGGCTGGCAACAACCGCCCAGCTCAGCAGCACAACGACCCCCCACCTCTGTGTGCCCGGCTGGTTCCCCCCCCCGAGCGCTCAGACCCAGGGCCGGGCCTGTCCAAGTCCCCCCCCGCGCTGCGGCCGAACCGGGGCCATCAGGGACTTGGGACATTTCAGCCACAGCCAGCTTCCCCCCGACCCCATCTCAGCCCCCCTGGTTCTCAGCGCCCCTAGCCGGAGCAGGGCCCCCCCCGACCCCATCTCAGCCCCCCCCCCCCCCCCCCCCCGCAGGGCCGGCTCCAGGCACCAGCGTTCCAAGCAGTCCGTGTGTTTTTGCCCCCGAGCAGCGCGCCCAATTGCCGCCGCGGACGTTGGGGCAGTCCGGGTGCCGGGTGCCGTTAGGGCGGCAGGCGCGTTTCCGCTGCAGCAGCTCCTGTCTTCAGCCGGAAGACAGAAGCCGCCGAATTGCCGCTGCGGGCAGCTGAACATAGAAGCCTGTGACGAAGTGGGGGGTTTTCTTGTTTTCTGGGGGGTTTTCCTGTTTTCTGGGGGGTTTCAATGGTTTGCATGCAGAGGGGGTGAGACTCAGTTTCCCTGGGCGTTACTGGTTTAACAAGGTGAGGGGAGAGGGAGTGTGTTTTGCAGAGGACCGGAGAGAGGACGTGGGGACCCAGACGGTGGCCGGGAGGATGGATACCCAAGCGACCAGTGACCTGGCGACCTGGCGACCCAGAGGCCCAGCTGAGGAGACGCAGCCGGTTCTGGCCAGTGGGCGGACAATGGGCTGCAGAGTGAGGACCCAGGGACCTAACCAACCGGTTCCAGCCAGAGGGAGAAGCAGGAGAGGAGGCCCCGGTTTACGGCCCTGTTTACCTGGAGGGAAGACAATGGACGGAGGGGGGCTTGGGGCCGGGGGTATCAGATGCCCAGCTGGGAGCAGGGGGGCTCCGGTCTGGAGAGGGGAAGCAGGCAGAGCCCACCGGGATGCAGAGAGACTGGGATGTGCTGGGCTGAGGGAGGCCAGGCCTGAGGGTCAGAGAGGTTCCTGTGCTGTGTTCAACTCTCAATAAACCCTTCTGTTTCATGCTGGCTGAGAGTCACTCCGGTCTAGAGAACAGGGTTGCATCAACCCCTTCGGGGGTGGAGGCCCCGGGGGTCCAGAGCGCGTGGACTCCCTGAGGGGGCCCACGGCAGAGACAGACGTGCTAAGGCTCAGAGAGGTGCGGCTCCAGGAGGTGGAGGGGCCTGACCCCTGGGAGAGAGGGGACCCCGAGAAGGGCTGTCGCATTGAAGGGGGTTCACCCCAGGGACCTCACGGGGCCAAGAGTGGGCACGATCTGTGAGTCCGTGACAACGTGGTGTCAGAAGTGGGATGGTTCGCGGATGCACCCTGTAGACGTTTGGCTGCGAGCGCCGGCGCTTTGCAGTGAGTGGCTGCCAGCGATAGAACGAGGGTATTGAACGGAACCAGCCTGGAAATGGCCTAGAACCAGTTCCGTAAGAGCGACCTGGCCCGTCTCTGCAGGGAGAGGGGGCTGAGCGTGGGGAGGCTCACTAAGGAGCGGCTGATTGCTCAGCTTGTAGAGAATGACCCGTCTGAGGCGCAGGCTCCAGACCCCAGGGGGGCTCCCGGGGTGCCCGGAGAGCCGGGGAGAAGCCGTGGGGGCAGTATGTGTAGTGACCGGGAGTGGGTCAGACCTGACTCCCCAGTCAGCACCGGGGGGCCCCAGTCAGGTTCCTCCCTAGAAGAGCTGCGGAGACTGGAGCTGCAGCTGAAAGCAAAGGAGCTGGAGCTGGAGGATCGGAGGCTGGTGGACAGAGAGAGAGAACGAGCGGACCGTGTAGAACAGCGGAAGCACGAGTTGGAGATGGACGAGAGGCGGGCCAAGAGGGTCTGCCGCGGGATAAGTGGGGAAGGGCCCCGAGACGCCAATGGTGTGGGGAATCTAGACACCAAACTGCTGCCCCAGTTCAAGGAGGGGGGGGATATTGATGCCTACCTCACAGCCTTTGAGAAGGCTTGTGAACTGAACCAGATTGACCGCGCAGACAGGCTTCACTGTCTGACCCCCCTGCTGGGTCCCAAAGCCATACAGGCGTTCAGCCAAATGGATGGTGTTGAGACGGGGGACTATGACCTGTTCAAACAGGCTTTGCTGCTGAAGTTTGAACTGACCCCCGAGGCGTACAGGAAACGGTTCCGGGGTGTGCGCAAGGCCCCAGGTGTCTCTTACAAGGAGGTCACCAACTTGCTGGGGGAATATCTCCGCAAGTGGGGGAAGGGCGCCGGGGCCACTACCGCAGAGGACGTGTATAACCTGGTGGGGTTGGAGCAGCTGTAGGACATCTGCCCTCCGGACCTTAAGATGTGGCTAGTGGACCGGAAGCCCAAAGATCTGCGCCGTGCAGGGGCGCTGGCAGATGAGTTCGTGGACAGTAGATCGGGGGCAGGGGGGAGACCCACATCGGGGCCTCAGAGGGGGAGTCACCCTGAGCCCTCTCCAAGGTGGGACTCCAGGAAGCCCAACTCAGGGGTGGCCGGGACTGCCGGGGCGGGGCGACCCCCCTCGTGGGACTTGAGAGACGTGAGGTGTAATTACTGTGGCCAAAAGAGACACAAGGTGGCCCAGTGCCTGAAGATGAAGGAAATGGCGGCCAAGCAGAACCCGCGGGGTGTTAACTGGGTGGAAGCCCACCGAGAGGGGGCACCGCCGGGCCCAGGGGCTGCAGTCGAGAGGGCCGTGCCAGGGGGAGGGGATCGCCAGGCCAGGCCAGCAGGGGAAGGCGGGGCCCCAGGTCCAGAGCACCCGTACCCAATCCGCCGGGTGAGCGTGGGACAGGCCCTGGGGAACAATCGCCACATCATCCCCATTGAGGTGGGGGGAAGACGTGTCCAGGGGTTCTGGGACACGGGTGCAGAGGTGATGCTGGCGCGGTCCGAGGTGGTGGACCCAGACCAGCTGGTGCCCGATGCCTACCTGACCCTGAGGGGAGTGTTTGGGCCCCCCGTCAAGGTGCCGGTAGCGAGGATACACCTGAAATGGGGGGCTAAGGAGGGACCCAAAGAGGTCGGGGGGCACGACCACCTGCCTACCGAGGTGCTAATGGGTAATGACTTGGAGAATTGGCCGGATGACACTCATAGCGCCCTGGTCCTTACCCGGAGCCAGAGCCAGCGAGGGGCGCGGGACCTCCCGAGGGGGGGGGCTGAAGCGCCAAGGGTAGGGCTCGACAGGGCTGGGCCGGAGCCTCCGTCCCAGGGTGGGGAAACTGAGGCGCCACCAGCCAGGGCTGTAGCCTCAGACCCAGCAGCTGAATTCCAAACGGAGCTGCAGGTGGATCCCTCCCTGGAGAAACTGAGGGCCCTGGCTGGCCACGGCAGTGCAGGATCCCAGAGGGAGGACCGCCGGGAGAGATTCCTGTGGGAGAGGGGATTCCTGTACCGGGAATGGACTGGTTCAGGGCGAACTGAATCTTGGAAAGTCGGGAGGCAGCTGGTGGTTCCCCAGAGGTACCGCCGCAAACTGTTGTTCTTGGCCCACGATATCCCCCTTTCGGGGCATCAGGGCATCAGGAGCACCAGGCAGAGGCTGCGGCAGAACTTTTACTGGCCCGGGGTCTTTGACGCTGTCCGACAGTATTGCAGGACCTGTGACTCCTGCCAGAGGGTGGGGAAGGCCCAGGATCCGCTGAGACCTTTGCCTATCATAGAGGAGCCTTTCCAGAAGGTGGCCGTGGACATAGTGGGGCCCCTCAGCAGGGTGACCCGGTCAGGGAAGAAATACATCCTGGTGGTGGTAGATTTCGCTACGCGCTACCCCGAGGCGGTGGCCTTGTCCTCTATTGAGGCAGACACCGTGGCAGACGCGCTGCTGACCATCTTCAGCAGAGTGGGGTTCCCCAAGGAGGTCCTTACAGACCAGGGGTCTAACTTCATGTCAACCCTGCTCCAGTGCTTGTGGGAGAAGTGTGGGGTCCGACACACCTGGGCCTCAGCCTACCACCCTCAGTCCAACAGGCTGGTGGAGAGGTTCAATGGGACCCTAAAGAGGATGCTGAAAACCTTTATGGACCAGCACCCGCAGGACTGGGACAAGTATTTACCCCACCTGCTGTTCGCATATAGGGAAGTGCCCCAGGAATCCACAGGGTTCTCCCCGTTCGAGTTGCTGTACGGAAGGAGGGTGAGGGGTCCCCTGGACTTGATGAGGGCCGAGTGGGAGGGAAAGGCCTCTCCCGATGGGGAATCAGTGGTAGAGTATGTACTGACTTTCTGGGAAAAGCTCGTGGAGCTCATGGGCTTGGCTAGGGGGAACCTAGCCAGGGCCCAGAGGAAGCTGAAGGTCTGGTACGACCGCTCAGCCCGTGCCCGCTCATATGCTACCGGGGATCAGGTGATGCTCCTCATCCCCTGTGAGGAAGAACAAGCTGCAAGCGGCCTGGGACGGCCCCTTCACGGTCATCAGACAGGTAACCGAGGTGAACTATGTGGTGGAACTGTCCAACCGGGCTCACAGCCACCGGGTGTATCACGTCAACATGATGAAGCCGTACTGGGACAGGGAGAAGTTGGTGCTGGCTGTGTGTGGGCAGTGCGAGGAGAAAGGAGAGGACCCCCTGGTGGGACTCCTCCCTGAGGCTGGGGCTAACCCCTCGCTAGAATCAATTCCCCTCTCAGACCAGCTAACCCCTGCCCAGCAGGCAGAGATCAGAGCCGAGCTGCATTCATACCGGCAGCTGTTCTCCAGCCGGCCTGGGCTCACTAACCTGGCTGTCCACCGGGTGGAGACGGGAACCAACCCTCCCATCAGGTGTTCCCCATTCAGGGTCACTGGGAAAACAGCCCAGGACCTGGAGAGAGAGGTCGGGGACATGCTGGCTTTAGGGGTGATCCAGCCGTCCGCCAGTCCCTGGGCCTCACCCGTGGTGCTGGTCCCCAAGAAGGACGGGTCGATCCGGTTCTGTGTGGACTATCGGAAGCTCAATGCCATTACCGTGTCCGATGCCTACCCCATGCCTAGGACCTATGAGATCCTAGACAAGTTGGGGGGTGCCCAGTACCTCACTACCATGGATCTGACCAAAGGCTACTGGCAGGTGCCTTTGGACCCGGACGCCAGGGCGAAGTCCGCCTTCACCACACCAATAGGGCTCTTCGAGTTCCTGGGCCTGCCTTTCGGCCTCAAGGGGGCACCTGCCCCCTTCCAGCGCCTGGTGGATCAGTTACTAAGGGGGATGGAGGACTTTGCACTAGCGTATATTGACGATATCTGTGTCTTTAGCCAGACCTGGGAGGAACATGTGTCCCAGGTAAAGAGAGTGCTGGGTCGCCTCCAGGATGCAGGACTGACCATAAAAGCTGAAAAGTGCAAGGTGGGGATGGCAGAGGTTTTATACCTGGGCCAGAAGGTTGGGAGTGGCCACCTGAAGCCGGAGCCGGCCAAGGTGGAGGCAATCAAGGCCTGGCCCGCCCCCCAGACTAAGAAGCAGGTCCAGGCTTTCGTTGGGATGGCAGGGTACTACCGGAGGTTTGTGCCCCACTTTAGCTCCCTGGCAGCACCCCTCACGGAGCTGTGTCGAAAGGGAAAGCCGGACAAGGTGGTCTGGACCGAGCAGTGCCAGAGGGCTCTCTGTGCGCTGAAGGGGGCACTTATCCAGGGCCCGGTGCTGGTAAACCCGGATTTTAACAAACCCTTCCTGGTGTTCACCGATGCCTCGGACACAGGGCTGGGGGCGGTACTGATGCAAACTGATACTAAGGGGGAGAGACACCCCATTGTGTAACTGAGCAAGAAGCTGCTGCCCCGGGAGCAGCACTATGCGGCCATAGAGAAGCAATGCCTGGCCATGGGGTGGGCCCTTAACCAACTGCAGCCGTATCTATTTGGGCGGCGCTTCACCGTGTACAGCGACCATTCGCCCCTGACGTGGCTGCACCAAATGAAAGGGGCTAATGCCAAGCTGCTGAGGTGGGCCCTGCCCCTCCAGGGGTATGACATGGAGGTGGTCCATGTGAGGGGAAGTGCCAATGTTATCGCTGATGCTTTATCGCGGGGCGGGGACCCTGAACTTCCCCAGGTCACTGGCTAAGTGACCCTGCTCCGTTCAGCCCCGAAGGGGGGAGAGATGTGACGAAGTGGGGGGTTTTCTTGTTTTCTGGGGGGGGTTTTCCTGTTTTCTGTGGGGTTTCAATGGTTTGCATGCAGAGGGGGTGGGACTCAGTGTCCCTGGGTGTTAGTGGTTTAACGAGGTGAGGGGAGAGGGAGGTTGTTTTGCAGAGGACCAGAGAGAGGACTTGGGACCCCAGCCGATGGCCGGGAGGATGGATACCCCAGCGACCGGTGACCTGGTGACCCAGAGGCCCAGCTGAGGAGACGCAGCCGGTTCTGGCCAGTGGGAGGACAATGGGCTGCAGAGTGAGGACCCAGTGACCTAACCAGCCGGTTCCAGCCAGAGGATAGAAGAGGGGAGAGGAGGCCCCGGTTTACGACCCTGTTTATCTGGAGAGAAGACAATGGACGGAGGGGGGCTTGGGGCCGGGGGTATCAGATGCCCAGCTGGGAGCAGGGGGGCTCCGGGCTGGAGAGGGGGAGCAGGCGGAGCCCACCTGGATGCAGGGAGACTGGGATGTGCTGGGCTGAGGGAGGCCAGGCCTGAGGGTCAGAGAGTTTCCTGTGCTGTGTTCAACTCTCAATAAACCCTCCTGTTTCATGCTGGCTGAGAGTCACTCCGGTCTAGAGAACAGGGTGGCATCAACCCCTTCGGGGGTGGAGGCCCCGGGGGTCCAGAGCGAGGGGACTCCCTGAGGGGGCCCACGGCAGAGACAGACGTGCTAAGGCTCAGAGAGGTGCGGATCCAGGAGGTGGAGGGGCCGGACCCCGAGAGAGAGTGGACCCCCGAGAAGGGCTGTCTCACTAAAAGGGGCACCCCCCACGGACCGCACGGGGCCAAGAGTGGGCACGATCTGTGAGTCCGTGACACCGCCGAATTGCCGCCGCAGCGGAAACGCGCCTGCCGCCCTACCGGCACCTGGACTGTCCCACCGTCCGCGGCGGCAAAAACAGTAGAGCCAGCCCTGCCCCCCCCGCTTCTCAGCACCCCCAGAGAGCCGGTAGCCCGGCCCCCAGGTGGGCAGCTCCGAGCACTGCCCCGAACGCCCCCACGCTGGCCTGGGGGGGTCTCCTGCTGCGGGACAGGCAGTGCCCAGCCCCGGTCCCGCCCCACCCTGCAGGCAGCCGGGGCCCCTAATGCCGACGGGTCACTGAACTCCCGGCCCCCCCGTAGCTGCAGCGGGAGGGGCCGGCTCGACTGCAATGCGGCCGCGTCTGGTGCGGAGCCGGGGGGGGGGGGGGGGGGAGCAGCCACCAGCCCCCAGTTCATAGGTCAGCCGGGTGCATTGTCCCCACGCGCCGGGGGCATGTGCCCCACTGAGCCCCCCGCAGATCTCAGGGGGGCAGGGATGGCACAGAGGGGCCCAGCAGGCCAGGCGGGCACGGGGGGGGCGGTTATAATACAGCCCCCGGCCCACAGCCGGGCGGGTTCTGCCCATGGCGTGACCCCTTTGCCACCGGGGCAATCCCCAGCTGCGCCAGCAGGTGTCTCTGTTGCACAAGGGACAAAGCTGCAGCAGCCCTCGGGGGCTGCGGGTCGGGAGTGAGGGGCACCGGCAGCGCTGGGGGGGGCAGGGGGCTGCGGGTCGGGAGTGAGGGGCACCGGTAGAGCTGGGGGGGTGAGCAGGGGCTGTGGGTCGGGAGTGAGGGGCACCGGCAGCGCTGGGGGGGGCAGGGGGCTGCAGGTCGGGAGTGAGGGGCACCGGCAGAGCTGGGGGGGGGGGGGGAGCAGGGCTGGGCTGGCGGGGGCTGCGGGTCGGGAGTGAGGGGCACTGGCAAAGCTGGGGGGGGGGGAGCAGGGCTGGGCTGGCAGGGGCTGCGGGTCGGGAGTGAGGGGCACTGGCAGAGCTGGGGGGGGGAGCAGGGCTGGGCTGGCGGGGGCTGCGGGTCGGGAGTGAGGGGCACTGGCAGAGCTGGGGGGGGACAGGGCTGGGCTGGCGGGGGCTGCGGGTCGGGAGTGAGGGGCACCGGCAGAGCTGGGGGGGGCAGGGCTGGGCTGGCGGGGGCTGCGGGTCGGGAGTGAGGGGCACTGGCAGAGCTGGGGGGGGGGGGAGCAGGGCTGGGCTGGCGGGGGCTGCGGGTCGGGAGTGAGGGGCACTGGCAGGGCTGGGGGGGGCAGGGCTGGGCTGGCGGGGGCTGCGGGTCGGGAGTGAGGGGCACTGGCAGAGCTGGGGGGGGGGGGAGCAGGGCTGGGCTGGCGGGGGCTGCGGGTCGGGAGTGAGGGGCACCGGCAGAGCTGGGGGGGGGGGGACAGGGCTGGGCTGGCGGGGGCTGCGGGTCGGGAGTGAGGGGCACTGGCAGAGCTGGGGGGGGACAGGGCTGGGCTGGCGGGGGCTGCGGGTCGGGAGTGAGGGGCACTGGCAGAGCTGGGGGGGGGGGGGAGCAGGGCTGGGCTGGCGGGGGCTGCGGGTCGGGAGTGAGGGGCACCAGCAGAGCTGGGGGGGGACAGGGCTGGGCTGGCGGGGGCTGCGGGTCGGGAGTGAGGGGCACTGGCAGAGCTGGGGGGGGGGGGCTGGGCTGGCGGGGGCTGCGGGTCGGGAGTGAGGGGCACTGGCAGAGCTGGGGGGGGGGAGCAGGGCTGGGCTGGCGGGGGCTGCGGGTCGGGAGTGAGGGGCACCGGCAGAGCTGGGGGGGGACAGGGCTGGGCTGGCGGGGGCTGCGGGTCGGGAGTGAGGGGCACTGGCAGAGCTGGGGGGGGGGGGGCTGGGCTGGCGGGGGCTGCGGGTCGGGAGTGAGGGGCACTGGCAGAGCTGGGGGGGGGGGGAGCAGGGCTGGGCTGGCGGGGGCTGCGGGTCGGGAGTGAGGGGCACCAAGACCGTGTAATAGCACCAAGACCGGGGGGGGGGGGGGGTCCGTGCTGGGAATAGCTCACGTTGTGTGTGTAGGGGGGGTCCATAGCCCAGGATCGATGCCCAAACAAGGCAACAGGCGAAGCCTGTGCAGCGGGGGAGGAAGGGAGCAGAGGCCCAGGCTCTCATCCATCACCGGGCCCTGCTGGCAGCCAGCCCAGCCCAGCCCAGCCCAGCCCCGTCCCTGCAGCTTAAACCACAAGGAGCCCTAATTATAGGGCAGCCAAATCCAGAGCCTGGAGATGCGGGAAGGAAGCCAGGGGCGGCTGAGCCTGTGCCAACCTCCCCAGGGTCAGAGAGGTGCCGCTTCCCTGAGAGCTGGAAACACACAGCCGGGGCTGCGGGTGGGGAGTGTGGGGCACTGGCAGGGCTGGGGGGGACCCCAGCGCCAGGCGAGCAGGGGGCTGCGGGTCAGGAGTGTGGGGCACTGGCAGGGCTGGGGGGGACCCCAGGGCCAGGCCAGCAGGGGGCTGCGGGTCAGGAGTGTGGGGCACTGGCAGGGCTGGGGCAGACCCCAGGGCCAGGCCAGCAGGGGGCTGCGGGTGGGGAGTGTGGGGCACTGGCAGGGCTGGGGGGGACCCCAGGGCCGGGCCAGCAGGGGCTGCGGGTGGGGAGTGTGGGGCACTGGCAGGGCTGGGGCAGACCCCAGCGCCAGGCTAGGAGGGGGCTGCGGGTGGGGAGTGTGGGGCACTGGCAGGGCTGGGGCAGACCCCAGCGCCAGGCTAGCAGGGGGCTGCGGGTCAGGAGTGTGGGGCACTGGCAGGGCTGGGGGGGACCCCAGCGCCAGGCTAGCAGGGGGCTGCGGGTCAGGAGTGAGGGGCACTGGCAGGGCTGGGGGGGACCCCAGGGCCAGGCCAGCAGGGGGCTGCGGGTCAGGAGTGAGGGGCACTGGCAGGGCTGGGGGGGACCCCAGGGCCAGGCCAGCAGGGGCTGCGGGTGGGGAGTGTGGGGCACTGGCAGGGCTGGGGCAGACCCCAGCGCCAGGCCAGCAGGGGGCTGCGGGTGGGGAGTGTGGGGCACTGGCAGGGCTGGGGCAGACCCCAGCGCCAGGCTAGGAGGGGGCTGCGGGTGGGGAGTGTGGGGCACTGGCAGGGCTGGGGCAGACCCCAGCGCCAGGCTAGCAGGGGGCTGCGGGTCAGGAGTGTGGGGCACTGGCAGGGCTGGGGGGGACCCCAGGGCCAGGCCAGCAGGGGGCTGCGGGTCAGGAGTGTGGGGCACTGGCAGGGCTGGGGCAGACCCCAGCGCCAGGCTAGCAGGGGGCTGCGGGTGGGGAGTGTGGGGCACTGGCAGGGCTGGGGGGGACCCCAGGGCCAGGCCAGCAGGGGGCTGCGGGTCAGGAGTGTGGGGCACTGGCAGGGCTGGGGCAGACCCCAGGGCCAGGCCAGCAGGGGGCTGCGGGTGGGGAGTGTGGGGCACTGGCAGGGCTGGGGCAGACCCCAGCGCCAGGCTAGGAGGGGGCTGCGGGTGGGGAGTGTGGGGCACTGGCAGGGCTGGGGCAGACCCCAGCGCCAGGCTAGCAGGGGGCTGCGGGTCAGGAGTGTGGGGCACTGGCAGGGCTGGGGGGTCCCCAGGGCCAGGCCAGCAGGGGGCTGCGGGTCAGGAGTGTGGGGCACTGGCAGGGCTGGGGCAGACCCCAGGGCCAGGCCAGCAGGGGGCTGCGGGTGGGGAGTGTGGGGCACTGGCAGGGCTGGGGGGGACCCCAGGGCCGGGCCAGCAGGGGCTGCGGGTGGGGAGTGTGGGGCACTGGCAGGGCTGGGGCAGACCCCAGCGCCAGGCTAGGAGGGGGCTGCGGGTGGGGAGTGTGGGGCACTGGCAGGGCTGGGGCAGACCCCAGCGCCAGGCTAGCAGGGGGCTGCGGGTCAGGAGTGTGGGGCACTGGCAGGGCTGGGGGGGACCCCAGCGCCAGGCTAGCAGGGGGCTGCGGGTCAGGAGTGTGGGGCACTGGCAGGGCTGGGGGGGACCCCAGGGCCAGGCCAGCAGGGGCTGCGGGTGGGGAGTGTGGGGCACTGGCAGGGCTGGGGCAGACCCCAGGGCCAGGCCAGCAGGGGGCTGCGGGTGGGGAGTGTGGGGCACTGGCAGGGCTAGGGCAGACCCCAGCGCCAGGCTAGGAGGGGGCTGCGGGTGGGGAGTGTGGGGCACTGGCAGGGCTGGGGCAGACCCCAGCGCCAGGCTAGCAGGGGGCTGCGGGTCAGGAGTGTGGGGCACTGGCAGGGCTGGGGCAGACCCCAGCGCCAGGCTAGCAGGGGGCTGCGGGTCAGGAGTGTGGGGCACTGGCAGGGCTGGGGGGTCCCCAGGGCCAGGCCAGCAGGGGGCTGCGGGTCAGGAGTGTGGGGCACTGGCAGGGCTGGGGCAGACCCCAGGGCCAGGCCAGCAGGGGGCTGCGGGTGGGGAGTGTGGGGCACTGGCAGGGCTGGGGGGGACCCCAGGGCCGGGCCAGCAGGGGCTGCGGGTGGGGAGTGTGGGGCACTGGCAGGGCTGGGGCAGACCCCAGCGCCAGGCTAGGAGGGGGCTGCGGGTGGGGAGTGTGGGGCACTGGCAGGGCTGGGGCAGACCCCAGCGCCAGGCTAGCAGGGGGCTGCGGGTCAGGAGTGTGGGGCACTGGCAGGGCTGGGGGGGACCCCAGCGCCAGGCTAGCAGGGGGCTGCGGGTCAGGAGTGAGGGGCACTGGCAGGGCTGGGGGGGACCCCAGGGCCAGGCCAGCAGGGGGCTGCGGGTCAGGAGTGTGGGGCACTGGCAGGGCTGGGGGGGACCCCAGGGCCAGGCCAGCAGGGGCTGCGGGTGGGGAGTGTGGGGCACTGGCAGGGCTGGGGCAGACCCCAGCGCCAGGCTAGCAGGGGGCTGCGGGTCAGGAGTGTGGGGCACTGGCAGGGCTGGGGGGGACCCCAGCGCCAGGCTAGCAGGGGGCTGCGGGTCAGGAGTGTGGGGCACTGGCAGGGCTGGGGGGGACCCCAGCGCCAGGCTAGCAGGGGGCTGCGGGTCAGGAGTGAGGGGCACTGGCAGGGCTGGGGGGGACCCCAGGGCCAGGCCAGCAGGGGGCTGCGGGTCAGGAGTGTGGGGCACTGGCAGGGCTGGGGGGGACCCCAGGGCCAGGCCAGCAGGGGCTGCGGGTGGGGAGTGTGGGGCACTGGCAGGGCTGGGGCAGACCCCAGCGCCAGGCTAGCAGGGGGCTGCGGGTCAGGAGTGTGGGGCACTGGCAGGGCTGGGGGGGACCCCAGCGCCAGGCTAGCAGGGGGCTGCGGGTCAGGAGTGAGGGGCACTGGCAGGGCTGGGGGGGACCCCAGGGCCAGGCCAGCAGGGGGCTGCGGGTCAGGAGTGTGGGGCACTGGCAGGGCTGGGGGGGACCCCAGGGCCAGGCCAGCAGGGGCTGCGGGTGGGGAGTGTGGGGCACTGGCAGGGCTGGGGCAGACCCCAGCGCCAGGCTAGCAGGGGGCTGCGGGTCAGGAGTGTGGGGCACTGGCAGGGCTGGGGGGGACCCCAGCGCCAGGCTAGCAGGGGGCTGCGGGTCAGGAGTGTGGGGCACTGGCAGGGCTGGGGGGGACCCCAGGGCCAGGCCAGCAGGGGCTGCGGGTGGGGAGTGTGGGGCACTGGCAGGGCTGGGGCAGACCCCAGGGCCAGGCCAGCAGGGGCTGCGGGTCAGGAGTGAGGGGCACTGGCAGGGCTGGGGGGGACCCCAGGGCCAGACCAGCAGGGGTCTGCGGGTCAGGAGTGTGGGGCACTGGCAGGGCTGGGGGGGACCCCAGGGCCAGGCCAGCAGGGGCTGCGGGTGGGGAGTGTGGGGCACTGGCAGGGCTGGGGCGGACCCCAGCCCCAGGCTAGCAGGGGCTGCAGGTCGGGAATGTGGGGCACCCCAGGGCCGGGCCAGCAGGGACTGCGGGTGGGGAGTGTGGGGCACTGGCAGGGCTGGGGGGCAGGGATAACTAGATTCCTGGGGCAGGCCCAGCCTCGCTCTGCCCCACCCCAGGCTGCAGAGGAAGTGGGCCGGCGAGTGGCTGCCCGCCTCGCGTGCCAGGCGCTGCTGGGACATGCTGCCCTGCCCAGGCAGCAGCTCTGAGCCTGGGGGGTTGGCGCCAGCTCGGGGAGGGGCTGCCCCACAGTCTCTGCTGTGCCCCTCATCTGTAGGCCCCGCCCCGTCGGTCTGCCTGCCCCTGGCAGCCCCGCGCGCTCCGAGCCCTGGCTTGCGGTTTCCTCTGGGCGGGGGTGGCAGCCGCTCCGCGCTAGCGGCGGGGGGGGGGGGGGGGGGCAGGACGCCAGGGGCCTGGGGGACTCCTTGCCACTGGATGGAGGAGACTCAAGGGATCTGCGCCCCCCGGACAGACGGACGGACAGACGGCAGCTGAAGCAGAAGAGTTTATTCCCCACCCCTGGAGGGGGAGGGGCGGCTGGCGTGCACAACAAAATTAACCAAAAATTAATAAACTAGGAGTTGGGGGGGGGGAGGGGCTGGTTAAATGGGCGAAGCTGCGAAGGCGACGGCCGCCCGAGACCCCGAGGAACGGCCCTGCCCCAGCGGCCGTGGGGCCCCATGGCTGCCCGGGCGGAGGGGTGAGGGGGGGGGGGGCGAGGCCAGCAGGCAGCGGGGGCCCAGCGGACCCAGGCGTCCGGGCAGGGGCTACGGCACAGAGACGTGGAAGGGGCTGTTGGGCACGTGCTGGTCGCCCCATTTCACCACCAGGACGTAGTCGCCCTTTTCCTTCAGCAGGTAGGAGACACTGTAGAGCCGGTTCCCCAGGTGCTTCACCACGATCTCCTCGCACGGCGTGCGCGGGCCATGCACGCCCACCAGCAGCATGTTGTTCCCTGGGGGGGCACGGGGGTCAGGGGGCAGCCAGGCACAGCCCGGGCCCCCGGCTAATCCCCCTCAGCCCCCCAACCTCCATCCTCCTCCCAGCCAGCCCCCTCAGAACCCCACGCCCCCGAGCCACACAGGGTTAACTACACAGGCCTGCAGCTGGCTGGCTCTGGGGGGTCCAGATCCACCCCCCATAGCACGGCTGGGGCCACCCCAAGGTCCCACTGCAGCCACCCCCAGACCCCTTCACCCAGCCCAGCTGTTCCTGCCCCGTGTCTCCGGGGCAAAAACAGCAGCACCAGGTGGATGAGGGGGAGCTGCCCTCCTGCCGCCCCCCCCCAGCCGTACCCCACGTCCTCCCGCCCCTGCCCCAGAGACCTGGCCCGGCCCCCACACCTGCTTTACTGCAGTCCACCGTGAAGGAGTTCTTCTGGCCCACGAAGCCCTTGCTCAGCCCCAGACCCTTGGCCACCACCTTGCTGGCGTCCGAGGCGAACTTGGGGGGCGCCCCCTGCAACACGGCCACCTCCGCCCGCCCGGCCGAGTCCACGAAGACAGAGGACGTCTCGTGCAAGCTGTGGCTGCTCACTAGGCGGGAGCCTGTGGGGGGGAAGATCGGGGTGATGGGGGGCAGTGGAGGGGATCCCCCGCCCCCGGCACCAGTGCAGCCGACGCTGTCTGAGTGTGCAGAGAGCCTGAGCCCATTGCTCAGAGAGAAGTGAACCTCCCCCCTCCCGTGGGAGGGGCTTGTGAAAGGCCTGCCCCCAGGGCCCAGGCATGCCCCCAGGGCCCAAACCTGTGATCTTGGCCTTGAAGGGGCTGCCGGCGATGTGGTAGGGGCCGCCGTACTTGATGGAGATCAGGTAGCTGCCGGGCACCATGGGCGTGTAGGTCACTTTGTAGCCCTCGGCGCACTCCTGGCAGTCCATCTGCACCTTGGAGGGGCCGTCGATGGTCACGGCCAGGGCCCCGGGGCCCGCGTTGGTCGTGTTCACCACGAACTCCGCCGGGCTGCCTGCAAGTGGCACGGGTGTCAATGCCGGCGCCCTCACTCCCGCCCCCCCAGCCCCGCCCCTCACTCCCGACCCGCAGCCCCCAGCCCCACCAGCGCCCCTCACTCCCGGCCCCGCCCCTCACTCCCAACCCGCAGCCCCCGGCCCCACCGGTGCCCCTCACTCCCGACCCCCCAGCCCCGCCCCTCATTCCCGACCCGCAGCCCCCAGCCCCACCGGTGCCCCTCACTCCCGACCCGCAGCCCCCAGCCCCACCGGTGCCCCTCACTCCCGACCCCCCGGCCCCGGCCCTCACTCCCGACCCCCCCAGCCCCGCCATTGCCCCTCACGCCCGACCCGCAGCCCCTACCGGTGGTGCCCCCCTCCAGGCCTGCGCCGTACGCAGACACCAGGCCCGGGTCGCCCGCCTGGCCCGGCTCCCCGACGCGTATCTTGAAGGGGCTGCCGGGGATGTGGGCGCTGTTGAACTTGACGTCAATGGAGTAGACGCCGTTCTCCCGTGGGATGAAGCGCACGGCGTATTTATCTGGGGGTAGGAGCAGCGTTAGAGGAGGGGCAACATTGGGGTCCTGCCCCCCAGCAGCCCTGGGGCAGGAGCAGCAGCTTGCTCAATGGGGAGGGGCCAGCAATTTGAGGGGGTAGGGTGGGGAGCTGGGAGCCAGGACTCCTGGGTTCTCTCCCTGGCTCGGGGAGAGGAGGAGGGCTGGTGGTGTAGAGTGTGTGTGTGTGTGTGGGGGGGGGGGGGGGCTGGGAGCCAGGACTCCTGGGTTCTCTCCCTGGCTCTGGGAGGGGAGTGGGGGCTGGTGGTTAGAGCAGGGGGGCTGGGAGCCAGGACTCCTGGGTTCTCTGCCCCCTGCCCACCCCACCTGGGGTCCAGGCCCCGGTCCAGGTCCAGGCGGCCTCACCTTCGTCGATCTCGGTGACGTGACATTCCTCCAGCGCGCCCGAGGGGCTGTGCACCTTGGCGTCCAGCGCCCCCTTGGCGCCGTTCAGGCTGACTGCAAAGGAAGCCGGCTGGTTGGCCTTGAGCCCTGACTCCTGGAGGCACAGCAGAGCGTTAGCGGGGCCGGGGGGTGGGGCGGGGGGGCAGGGGGGAGGCCAGGGGGTCCCTCACCCCAGCTACGTCACTTACCTTCCTGGGCCTGGCTGCTTAAAGAGGGAGAGCTGGGAGCGCGGGCTGGCGTTGGGCTGGGGGGCCGGGGCCGGGCCCGAGGGGCAGCCCCAGGCTACGGGTCCCAGCAGCCCACGGCACAGGCCTGGCGGCAGTGTAGGGTGGGGGGCAGTGTAGGGTAGGGGGCAGGACGGGGTGGGATGGGGGCAGCTCTCTCTCTTTAAGCAGTACCTGGCCCGGGCGTCGTCGGGGTCTGTTAAGAGCCTTTAAAAGAGACACAAGAGAAAACCGCGGCGCCCCGGGGCGGTTTGGGGGGCGCCCTGCTGTCCTGGGCCGGCACAGGATCCCACCCCTCTCCCCCCGGCGGCTGCGCTACCCCCCCAGCCCCGGGCCCCCCTGCTTCCTCCTGATGCCAGAGGGGGGCAGACAGGTTACAGCCCCAGCTGGGGGCTCTGCTCCCTCCCCGTGCCCCCCCTACAGCCCATCCCCCCCTCGCCCCACGGTGTGTGTGTGTGTGTGTGGGGGGGGTTACATGGGAGGAGACACGGGAGTGGGCAGCACGTCTGGGAGGGAAAGCTCTGTCCCGAGGGGCTGCGGTCACCGGCAGCTCACTGCGAGCCCCTCGCCCACGGAGAGGTTGGGGTACCCCCAAGAAAGTGGGGGGGGCTGTTTTACCAGGGAAGATCAAAGGCCTGGCCTGCTGTATTGAGAGGACGAGCTGCCGGGGGGCCCGGGGGGGGGGGCAGGATGAGCTGGAGACTGGGATTCGGGGAGTGACACACGTGGCCCTTTGGCGCGGCTGGAGTCTCTGTCCCGGGGACAGGAGCTGACGGCTGCTCTCGGGCTGGTCATGCTAGGGGGGCACGGCCATGGGGGAGCACGGCCATGGGGCGGGGGGGAGCCAGCTACATTCCCGTCTGCGCCATGGGGCAGAGGGGGTGGGGGTGGGGCAGACAATCCTGTGGTGACAAGATCCCCGGAGCCACCCCGCGGGAACAGCCAGCAGCCCCCTTCCCTGCGTGCTGTGGGTCACGCCCCTAACAAGGACACACCCTCAGCACACAGGGGTGGGTCCAACCAGCCATTCACCCCCCAGCTTGAGGGGACCTGCCCCGGGGATCGTGCAGGGCGAGCCGTGGGGCCTGCTAGCTCTGTGGATGCGGAGTATCGAGGTGCGGCCGGGGGGCTGCCCCCCGGCAGGAGAGACTCAGAGCCGGGACCCCAGGACGTCTCACTCCCCAGCAGCCGCCCCAGGCCCGTGCCGGCAGCAGGAGGGCGGGGGCCCGGCGGTTTCTCCGGGGCCTCACCTGAAGGCTGGTAACAGTCAGGCGCCGGGCGTCATGGCAGGGGGCCGCCGCCGGCACCACGAAGGGGCTTTCGGGAACGTGCTCCTCGTTGAACTTCACTGACACCTCGTAGTCGCCTGGGGGGAGAGGGGTGTTAGCGCCGCCCCACGGCCGGCCCCCAGCCCCACTCCCAGGCCCCCTGCCAGTCCCCCAGCCCCACGGCCAGGCCCCCTAGCCCCACGGCCGGGCCCATGGCTGGCCCCCCAGCCAGTCCCCCCAGCCCCACTCCCAGGCCCCCAGCCGGCCTCCCAGCCAGTCCCCCAGCCCCACTCCCAGGCCCCCAGCCGGCCTCCCAGCCAGTCCCCCAGCCCCACTCCCAGGCCCCCAGCCCCACGGCCTGTCCCCTGCCAGCCCCCCAGCCCCACTCCCAGGCCCCTGCCGGTCCCCCAGCCCCACGGCCAGTCCCCCAGCCCACTTGTAGCCACCTGTGGAGAGAGGGGGGTTAGCACTGCCCCAGCCCCACTGCCAGCCCCCACCCCCGCATAGTTAACTGGGGGGTTCTCTGCCCCCAGGTCGACATCAGGGCTGGCCCAGCCGCCCCGTAGGCCCCCGTCCGTACCGGGCTCCTGGACGATGTAGGCCACGCCGCAGGACCCGTCTTTCCTGTCCTCGAAGGCGATCTCGGCCTTGCTGGGCCCCTCGACTGCGATGGAGAGACCCCCGGCGCCCGCCTCCCGCGTCCAGATGCTGAACTCGGCTGGCGGGGGCAGGGGGGGAGACGCTGTTACCCAGGCTACTGTGCAGGTCCCTCCCTCCCCCCCCCCCCCCCCAACAGCCTCCAGCACCTGCTTACCTGGCACGCCGGCCTCGGCCCGCTCCAGGCCAGGGCCCCCCGCCCGCACCTTGTGGGCGCCGCCCTCGCCCAGCGGCCCGACGGTGAACTGGAAGGGGCTGCCGGGAACGTGCTGCCCCTTGTATTTGACGCTGACTGAGTGCACGCCCGTCTCAGCGGGCACGAACCGGACACAATAGGTGCTGTTCTCCGCCTCCAGCACCTCGGCCGCCAGCCGCTGCCCCGAGGGGCCCGTCACCTGGGCCGTCATGTCCGCCAGGCTGATCTCTGCGGGGAGAGGGGGGTCAGACGCCCCATAGCACCCCCCCACCGAGCGTCCCCTGACCCACCAGTCCCCGCATGATCTCCCAACTGGCCCCCCAGAGCCCTTGCCCCCAAACACAAGCCCCCTCCTGTCCCCAAGCCCCCTGCCCCAGCTCACCTGGGATCTTGAGGCTGAGGTCGCAGGCGCTGCCCACGTTGGCCACAGGGGGGGCGCGGCGTCGCCGGGTGATGCTCTCCTTCACCCGCCCCTCGCCTGTCACCTTCACCGAGAAGGGGCTCCCTGTGGGGGGGAGGGGTCAGGCAGGGCTGGGCGGCCACAGACAGAGCCCCACAGCACTTCCTGGGGTCACCCACGCCCCCCACAGGGCCTAACGCCCCCTGGACCCCCCACCCCAGGAGTCGCTCTGACCACGTATCGCTGGGGAAGGTGGTGTGGCCCCCTATGCCGGCCGAGTGCCCTGCAGGGACAGGCCCCCCCGGGGGCAGAGCCCGGGCCCCCAGCTCCACGCTGGGCCCCCCACCTGGCACGTGCTGGTCAGCGAATTTGATGGAGATGATGTAGTTGCCGGGCTCCGTGGGGCAGTAGGTAACGCGGCAGGTCCCGTCCTCCAGGTCTTCCGTGTTTATGTCCACCTTGCTGGGGCCCTCAATGGACAAGCTGAGCCCGCCATAGCCTGGGGGCACAGGAGGGAGTGGGGGGTCTGCAGGCCTTCCAAGCATCCCCCCCTCGCAGCGAACCCAGGAGTCCTGGCTCCGAGCCCCCTGCTCTAACTCACCAGACCCCACTCCTCCCAGAGCAAGGAGAGAACATAAGAACAGCCCTACTGGGTCAGACTAAAGGTCCATCCAGCCCAGTATCCTGTCTGCCGACAGTGGTCAATGCCAGGTGCCCCAGAGGGAATGAGCAGAACAGGGAATCACCAAGTGATCCATCCCCGGTCGCCCATTCCGAGCTCCTGGCAAACAGAGGCTATAGACACCATCCCTGCCCGTCCTGGCTAATAGCCATTGATGGACCTATCCTCCATGAATTTATCTAGTTCTTCATTGAACCCTGTTATAGTCTTGCCCTTCACAACATCATCTGGCAAGGAGTTCCACAGGTTGACTGTGCGTTGTGTGAAGAAATATTTCCTTTTATTTGTTTTAAACCTGCTGCCTATTCATTTCATTTGGTGACCCCTAGTATCTCCCCTTAGCTGTCTCTTTTCCAAGCTGAAAAGTGCCAATCTTCTTAATCTCTCCTCATACGGAAGCCGTTCCATACCCCTAATCATTTTTGTTGCCCTTTTCTGAACCTTTTCCAATTCCAATATATCTTTTTTGAGATGGGGCGACCACATCTGCACGCAGTATTCAAGGCGTGGGCGTACCATGGATTTATATAGAGGCAACATGATATTTTCTGTCCAATTATCTATCCCTTTCTTAATTATTCCCAGTATTCTGTTTGCTTTTTTGACTGCTGCTGCACATTGAGTGGATGTTTTAAGAGAACTATCCACAATGACTCCAAGATCTCTTTCTTGAGTGGTAACAGCTAATTTAGACCCCATCGTTTTATACGTATAGTTAGGATTATGTTTTCCAATGTGCATTACTTTGCATTTATCAACATTAAATTTCATCTGCCATTTTGTTGCGCAGTCACCCAGTTTTGTGAGAGCCTTTTGTATCTCTTCGCAGGCTGCCTGGGTCTTAACTATCTTTAGTAATTTTGTATCATCTGCAAATTTTGCCACCTCACTATTTACCCCTTTTTCTAGATCATTTATGAGTATGTTCAATAGAACTGGACTCAGTACAGATCCCTGGGGGACACCACTATATACCTCTCCATTCTGAAAACTGACCATTTATTCCTACCCTTTGTGTCCTGTCTTTTAACCAGTTACCGATCCATGAGGGGATCTTCCCTCTTATCCCCTGGCAGCTGACTTTCCGTAAGAGCCTTTGGTGAGTACACTATAGCCACTGGATCCCCCTTGTCCACATGCCTGTTGACCCCCTCAGAGAATTCTAGTAGATTGGTGAGGCATGATTTCCCTTTACTAAAACCATGTTGACTCTTCCCCAACAAATTATGTTAATCTGTCTGACAATTTTGTTCTCTACTATAGTTTCAACCAATTTGCCCGGTACTGAAGTCAGGCTTACAGGCCTGTAATTGCCGGGGTCACCTCTGGAGCCCTTTTTAAAAATTGGCGTCACCGTAGCTATCCTCCAGTCATCTTAAATCAAGCTGATTTAAATGATAAGTTACAAACCACAGTTAGTAGTTCTGCAAGTTCCTTCAGAACTCTTGGGTGAATCCCATCTGGTCCTGGTGACTTATTGCTGTTTAATTGATCAATTTGTTCCAAAACCTCCTCTAAGGACACCTCAATCTGGGACAGTTCCTCAGATCGGTCAGCTAAAAAGAACCCAGGAGTCCTGGCTCCCAGCCCCCCCCATTCTAACCCATCAGACCCCCCTCTGCTCCCGGAGCTGGGAGAGAACCCAGGCATCCTGCGGCCGCACCTGCGTCCCGGGTGTCGATGAGGAACTCAGCCGGCTCGAAGGTGCGCCCCTCGCTGAGGCCAGGCCCCGAGACGCGGACCCGGCTGGCGTCACCGATCTCTGACTGGCTGATGGTCACCGTGATGGGGCTGTTGGGGATGTGTTGCCCGTTCCGCTTGATGTTCACCAGGTGCTCGCCCACCTCCTTGGGCACGAACGAGATGCCTGGGGGAAGTCAGGAGTGAGGGGCACTGGCAGGCTTGGGGGGCACTGGCTCGCGGGGGGGCAGGGCAGGGCTGGGCTGGGCTAGCAGGGGCTGCAAGTCAGGAGTGAGGGGCACTGGCAGAGCTGGGGCGCACTGGCTCGGGGGAGGGCAGGGCCGGGCTAGCAGGGACTGCAGGTCGGGAGTGAGGGGCACCGGCAGGGCGGGGGGGGGGGCAGGGCTGGGCTAGCAGGAGCTGCGGGTCGAGAGTGAGGGGCACTGGCAGAGCTGGGGGCACTGGCTCGGGGGAAGGGCAGGGCCGGGCTAGCAGGTCGGGAGTGAGGGGCACCGGCAGGGCTGGGGGGGATGGGGGGGGCAGCAGGGCTGGGCTAGCAGGGGCTGCGGGTCAGGAGTGAGGGGCACCGGCAGGGCTGGGGGGAGCCGAGGGCAGGGCAGGGGCTGCGGGTCGGGAGTGAGGGGCACCGGCAGGGCTGGGGGGAGTCCAGGGCCGGGCTGGCAGGGGCTGCGGGTCGGGAGTGAGGGGCGCCGGCAGGGCTGGGGGGCACTGGCTCGGGGTGGGGGGTGGGACTCACCCACGTGGCCGTTG
Organism: Emys orbicularis; assembly: GCF_028017835.1. Lineage (NCBI taxonomy): Eukaryota > Metazoa > Chordata > Testudines > Emydidae > Emys > Emys orbicularis. The sequence continues at coordinate 23,511 of NW_027045155.1, forward strand.
CGCAGGCGTTTGAGCTGGCAGGGCTCCTCGCGCCCTGACGGGGGGGTGACGGTCGCCGTCAGCTGGCTCAGATCCGTCTCCGCGATGTCCAGGGGGATGTCGGCCGAGGAGCCGACCTTCAGCTGGGACATTCGCAGCGTGTCGTCGCCTGGGGTTGGGGTTGGGGGGCATGAGACGAGGGGACCCCCAGCCCCCGCCCCTCTGTCCACCCCCCCAACCCCAGCCCCCGCCCTCCAACCGCTCCGTCCACCCCACCCGGCCCCTCCCTCCCTCCAAGGCCAGCCTGTTCCCCCCCAGCCGTTCCGCAGCCCAGGAGAGAAAACCATGCCTCCAGCCCCCTCCCGTGGACCCCCCCCCCCAGACCCCCCCCGGGGAGCCGCTCCCAGCCCCGCCCCCCCAGGGAGCCCCCGCTGACCGGTGATGCGGGCGGTGAAGGGGCTGCCCGCGATGTGCTTCTCGTTGTATTTCACCACGATGCTGTAGTCGCCGGGCAGCACGGGCAGGTAGGAGACGCTGCAGGTGCCGTCCTGGTTGTCGGTGCAGCTGATCTCAGCCTTGGAGGGGCCCTCAACCGCCAGGGACAGCCCACCTGCAGGGGGGAGGGGTCAGCGTGGCCCAGCCCCCGCCCCCGCCCCCAACCCGGCACCATCATGGGAACTGACAGGTCAGGGCCTCCCAGCCCCCGGGCTCTAACCACCAGACCCCACTGCCCTTCTGTAGTCAGGGAGGGAACCCAGGCGTCCTGGCTCTCAGCCCCCGCGGCTCTAACCACCAGACCCCACTGCCCTTCTGTAATCGGGGAGGGAACCCAGGCGTCCTGGCTCCCAGCCCCCACGGCTCTAGCCCACCAGACTCCTCTACCGTCCTGGTTTCTCCCCCAACCCCCTCCCCCCACTCTAACCACCAGACCCCACCCCACCCCCACCCCAAGCTGGGGAGGGAACCCAGGCCTCCGGCCTCACCTTCGCCGGCATCCTTGGTGTTGACAGTGAAGGTGGCCGGCTTGTTGACCACGCCGTGGATCAGCCCTGGGCCGTAGGCCGTGACGTGCCCACTGTTGACGTAGTCCACGTAGAACTGCAGGGGGCTCCCTGGGGGGGCATGGGGGGGGTGTCAGAGCCTGCATCGGCCCTTCCCCCCAGCCACGGCCCCCCCCACCGCTCCCTGAGGCAGCTGGGATGTGCCCCCCCCCCGGCACCTGGGATGTGCAGGCTGTCACAGCGGATGTCCATCTCGTGCAGCCCGGCCTCCGTGGGCGCGTATCTCACCGTCACAGTCCCGTCCTTGTTGTCCGTGATGTCGGGCTTGGCCACCTTCCCTGAGGGCATCCGGACCTCGCCTGGGGGCAGAGCGCGGGCGGGGGGGTGTCAGTCCTGGCCCACGGCCGCTCCCCGCCGGGGAGACATGGCCCCTCTGGGCTGGTTATACAGGCCTTGAGCCCGGAAAGGGGGGGGGTGATCCCCTCCCCCTGCAACGCAGCCCCACTGGAGACGGGACATGACACCCCAATAGTCACCTGCCCCGGAATTCGCATGTTTTGTGCGCAGTGTGCCTGAGGAGGGGCCGTTCTCAACGTCTTGATCTGCTCGGCCGCAACAGCCCATCGGATCGTGTGTGTGTGTGGGTTACTGAAATGTGTGTGTGGGTGTTTTCAACCTCCCGACAAGCAGCCTTTCAGGGAGGACAGTGAAAAGGCCAAACCCCGTCCGTGGCTCATTGGGGAAACGCACACACGCCCCAGGGTCACCCCAGGGACCGAGACAGCCCAACCCCATAGGAAGTGTGGGGCCCAGGTAAGAGCTTTCCAGCAAGTGGGGAGAAGCTAGAAAAGGGGGACGATGACATCAGAGGGGCCCTCGCTCTCCCTGCAACGACACACGGAAACCCCGGAGGGGCAAGGACTGAACGGGGGACGTGCTGGTCCCAGGCGAAGGGATTTTTCTCCTGGGCATGAAAAGCTGGGAGAGCCGAGGCAGCTTGTGCCGCAAGCCCCAGCCGGCCTGTCCGTCACGCCGGGGGAGGACTGGCCGATTGACACCCCAGTGAGGGTGCGACGCTCCGTTTGGGGGCTGTTTATTTGCTGGGTGAGCTGCTTCCAGCTGCCGCTCTCCCTTAGCGTCACTTCTGGACTCTCTCTTGGGCTGGTTTTGTCTAAGGCCAGTGTGTGGAAATTGGACCTGGGGGCCGAAAGCCGGGCAGATCCCTCTCCACATCGCAGGGCGGGGGGGGGGAAGGAAGGAAGGAAGGAAATGTCCCAAGCTGACGCTGGGCCGATCCCAGGGCAGCGCCCGACGGTCCCAGCTGGGGGTCACAGTCCGGGGGGGGGGGGAGCACTTGAGTAACTGGGCAACTCCTTAGCGAGCTCCCCAGACAGAGCTGATCTCAGCGTGTGTGTGAAGCCGCAGCTGGGGGTGTCCCTACCTGTGTCTGAGCGTGGGAACTTATCACAGCACCCCAGTGCGAGGGGGAGCCCAGGCTGGTGGGTCAGGGGGCTCAGTGGTACCCCAATTCCAAGTGGCACCCCAGGGGGAACCTGTCACACCGGACGCCAGGCCCAGAGGGGCCCATGGGGGCGATCCCAGGGGGGCACAGGACAACCAGGCCGGATGCTGGGCCAGAGGGGAAGGGATTACCAGGCCGGACGCCAGGGTTAATGGGCACAAAGGGCTGCTCTGGCTATATTAGGGTCTCCCCTGTTCTAGGGGACCCCGAGTGGGGCGGGGGGAACCAGCTGCCAGCGAGGGGGAGAGGCTGTTGGATGTCAAATGCCGCCTCCAGGGGAAGCAGCCCCACAGCACCAGCCCCCCAGACTTACCCGTGATCTCCCCCTTCTTGATGGTGAACGGAATGACCAGGTCAAACGGCCGCAGCCCGGCCACGTCCAGGCCATTGACTCCCATCAGGGGACGGTCCGTGGCCTGCGAAAGACCCGTGAGACACCCCCCAGGCAGAGCAGTGAGGGGAGGGTTGCTGTACGGAGAGCTGGGGAGGCCTGGCCTGCCCCCAGATGCTACATGGGCCCTGGAACAGCCCGGAGGGGGGCTCCCACAGCACCCAGCTGGGAGGGTGTGCCCAGCCAGAGTCCAACGGGCGAGCAAGTTTCGAGTCTGGGGAGATAGGCTGCGTTGTCGTTACTACGTGGCCTGTCTGGAGCGTCATGTGTCACGGCGCTGGGCTGCAACACCAGGACGGGGAGAGGCGAGCCTAGACGGGGACGGATCCCGGATCCCCCGCGCACTCACCAGGACGGGGAGAGGCGAGCCTAGACGGGGACGGATCCCGGCTCCCCCGCGCACTCACCAGGACGGGGAGAGGTGAGCTTAGACGGGGACGGATCCCGGCTCCCCCGCGCACTCACCAGGACCTGGAAGGGGCTGTTGGGGATGTGTTCGCCCCCAAAGCGGACGCAGATGACGTATTTCCCGGGCTGGGGGGCCGTGTAGAAGATGTCGAAGGTGCCATCCTCGTTCTCCACCACGTCCACATCCACCTCGGAGCCGTCGGGCGTGCAGACCGTGCAGGTCACCTTCCCTTTGCCCGCCGCCTTGGTGTCCACCGTGATCACCGTCTCCTCCCCGATCTGGATGGTGGGGCCAATTCCGGCGCCTGGGGGGTGGGGGTGGGGGGATTGAGAATCTGCCCAAGCCACCCCCCCCCTCCCCACCCGCCACCCCCTCATGCAACTGCAGCAGCCGGGAAAAGAAATCCCCAGTCTGCCCCCAACTTCGCCCCCAGCCGGAACCCGGCCCCCACGATCAGGGCGCCCCTCCGCGCTAGGCGCTGCACAGACCCTCCGGGAGCCAGGGGGCTCCCCAGCCCTGCAGATGCCCCCACCAAGTGAGGTCAGGAGCGGCACGGATCCCCAAACAGACTTGGGGGGCCCCCGAGGGGTGCAGCACAGAGCCAGCTGAGATTGGGGTCCCTGTCAGGCCCGTCCGGCCCCCATCCAGGTTCACAGCCCCCTGACCATCCCTGGCAGCACCTAGCACGATGGGGCCCCAATCCCAGACCTGGCCCATCCCATTGCTCCCCCCACTGCCCCCCTCCCAACGGCTGAGAACCGGCCAACTCGTGCCATGCGGCCCCCAGGACGGAGAGCGTTAAGCTGGCAGTTAAAGCCCCAGCAGCAAAGCAAAGCAGCCCCCCCCCCCCCCAGCCAACCCAACCCCTCCCCTGGCAAGCAACCCGACAGTGGGAGAGCCTGGGGCTTCAATGCCTTGAGGGGCCAGAGACACCCCCCCCCGTCATTCAGGACGGGCCTGCCCAGGGTGGGGGGGGTGGGGGAGAGCCCCATGGGACCTCACTCAGAGCTGGGGTTTGGTTCCAGCTGGAACTTCAAGTGGACAAAAGTTGGGTTTGGGCTCAAAAACGAATGTTTCGAAGTGAAGCCGAGAGCCACCGTGGCCCCTCGCGCCTGACAGGGACCGCCCCGTCCTGGAGACGCGGCCACTTGCGCCTGACAGGGACCCCCCCCAGAAACGTGGCCCCTTGCGCCTGACAGGGACCCCCCCCAGAAACGTGGCACCTTGCGCCTGACAGGGACCGCCCCCCCCCGGAGACACGGCCCCTGGAGCCTGACAGGGAGCCTCCCCTCCCCCTGGAGACACGGCCCCTCGACACGTGAGGTTGGGGAGCTCCGACCCCAGAGGGGAAAGCAGCTTGAGACGGGGTTTGGTTAGCAATTGGGTGGGGCACTGTCTGGTGGAGAACTGGGTCAAACTTTCGTTCCAGCTCGGCAAACGGAGGCTGCTCCCGGGCTCGCCGAAAAGCCACCCAGTCAGAACTCGAAATAGCCTCAAGCTTCATCCTCCAGCCGGAAACCCCCCCCCCCCGCCAGTCGGCTCGAAGCTCATTCTCCCCTGAAGCGCCCGTTTGGAGACAAGTTTGACTCAGTTTCCCCGCTGAGAAAAATCAATCTGTGCCTTTCAATAGTCGGCTCCTGGAGCGTGTTTGTAAAGTCAAGAACTTCGGTTCAAACCTCCGGACACTTTGAAACCCGGGTGGGCGTCAGCAGCCCCGTTTCCCGGCCTCTGCGCGGGACGCCGGGTAAGGGACCCTCCTGGCTGCTAAGAGCCGCGAGGGCGGCTCGGTCAAACCCGCACGACCACGGAGATGAGTCAGACTCTCGCTCGGCCTCGAGGCAGGATCTCAGCCCGGAGACGAGCCGGGGCGTGCGGGGGAAACAGAAAACCCCGGCACTGAGTCAAAGGAGCTGATTTCCTCTCGCAGACATGATTTTCGGGGGGGGAGGGGGGGCGAGAGAGAAATCAGTGGTTGAGGGAGCTGCATTTTCCGGTGAAAAAGGAAGTTTTAAGCCAAAGCCAGAGAGGTCTGAATGCGCCTCGAGGCGGCAGTTGGAAGGGAAAGTAAGCCGCTTCACACCACAAGGGGACGAGGGCAGCTCCAGCCTGGCCCTGCCGGTCTGAATCTCCGAGGGGCGCCCTGGAGCTGTGCAAGGGCCCCCCGCAAAGCTCAGCTCCAGAGTCACAGATCCCGGCGTCGGGGCGTCTCCCGGGCCCCTTCTCCGGCAGGAGCCCCCTTGCAGAGCGGGCGTCAGAGCCCCGGCGCAGGGTGAGACGGCCGGCGTGCGCAGGGCCCCCGCGGTGCTGCTGCCAGGAGAGGGGGGGTCACCCATCCCTCCCTCCCGAAGCCATGCAGCCCCGGGCCACGCGGCCATGCAGGGAGGGGGTGGGTGCAGCGGCTGGCTTACCTAGCCCGTGACCTCCGATCGACACTACGGTGACGGGGCAGAGAAGCGAGGAAAGGTCAAGTGAGACACAGATCACACCCCCGGCGGCCCCCCACCCCCCTCCCGCAGTGGCGGGCCCCGGAGGTGGCTGCCGAAGCAGGTGGTGTGTGCCAGCGTGAGGGTGGCGCGGCCCCCCCGCCCGCCCCGTGCCAGCCCCCCGCGGTGCTCACCGGTGACGGTGCACTTGCTGGCGTCGCCGGTGGGCAGGGCCCGGATGCGGTAGGGGGAGTAGGGGATCTCGTCCCCGCCGTATTTGATGAGGATGGTGTAGCGGCCCGTCGTGTCGGGCACATAGGAGACCGTGTAGGTGCCGTCCTGGTTGTCCCGGATCGTGGCCTTCTTGGGCTTCCCCTCGGGGTCCTGGGGGGCATCGGGGGGATGAAGAGAGAACAGATTCCCCCTCCCTGCCCCCCGACAGCTCCCCTACTGCAGGCAACCCTCTCCCGCTCTCTGGAATCTGCACGGCCAGCAGCCCCTCGCCGGCATCCTGGGGGCGATGAACAGAGAACAGACCCCCCCCCCCCTCCCCACCCTCCGGCAGCTCCTTCCCGCCCGCTCACCGTGATCTGCACGGCCAGCAGCCCCTCGCCGGCGTCCTTGGCGTCAATGGTGAACTCCACGGGCAGGCTGGCCGGGACCCCGGTGGTGTTGAGCCCGGGGCCGCTGGCCTTCACTTTGCTGGCGTCATGTGTGGGCAGAACCTTCACCTTGAAGGGGCTGGAGGAGGAGATCGGGGGGAGGGGGGGGGTCAGTGCCGGCCGGCGGGGGAGGCCGTGCCCCACTGCTCCCCTCTGGAGTGGGGCGAAGTCTCCGCTGGATGGCCACCCCTCTGTGCCCACGCCTGGCTCCCTACACCCAGGCCAGCCTGGCCCTGCTGCCCCAACTCCCAGCCCCTTTCTTGGGCATGGTGCCCTGGCCTCACCCCCTATAGATCCCACCAGTCCCACCTCCCCCCAGCAGCACAGGCCGTCGGGCCAGCACCCCCATACCTGCGCGGCACTTCCTGGTCTCCGTACTGCACAGCGATGCTGTAGGGTCCCTCACGGCTGGGCACGTAGCTCACCGTCTGGGTGCCATCGGCATTGTCCACCACCTCCACCGGCTCCACCACGCCTGGGGAGGGAGATGCTGGGGATCAGGGGGTCTGGGCCGGGCCTCAGTTTCCCCTTTTCCTTCCCCCGCCAGCAACAGGCGCTCACCTTTGGGGCCCTGCACCTTGACCTGCAGGGGGGCCACGCCCGCCTGGCTGGTGTCGACGGAGAAGGTCTGGGGCACGCTGGCACGCACGACGCCCGGCGTCAGTCCTGGCCCCGAGCACAGCACCTTGGATGAGTCCACCACGTCGTGCACCGGCACCTGGAAGGGGCTCCCTGCCGGGGGGGGGGGGAAGATAGGGAGAAACTGAGGCCGTGCCCCCAGCCCTGTCCCCACGGCACCCCCAGCCCCTCACATCACCTGCCCGCAGGGCACCCACAGCCCAGGTCCTGCCCCCTCACCCAGACCCACCACGGGCCAGTCCTCACTCACACAGACTGAGCTTCGCCCCCTTACCCAGCCCTCGGCGCCCCACGGCCCAGACCCACACCCTGCCCCCGTACCTGGCACCTGGTGCCCGCCGTAGGTGACGTTGAGGCTGTAGGTGCCGGGTTCGTAGGGGACGTATTCCACCGAGCAGCTGCCGTCCTTGTTATCAGTGCAGGACATCTTGGCTTCGGAGGGGCCCTCCACGGCCAGGCCCAGGCCTCCGGTGCCGGCACCCCTGGGGGAGGGGGGGGATGAGAGATCAGCACAATGGGGCTCAGCCACTCAGGGCAGAGAGCCTGAGCCGGGACCCCTGAGCGGTGCCAAGGCCCCCCCTCCCCCCCCCCGGGACCCCCCCGAGCCAGGACCCCTGAGCAGTGCCAAGGCCCCCCCTCCTCCCCCCTGGGACCCCCCTGAGCCAGGATGCCTGAGCGGTGCCAGTGCCCCCCTCCCACCCCCGAGCGGTACCAATGTCCCCCTCCCCCCCATGACCCCAGAGCGGTGCCAACGCCCCCCCCCCCGAGTCGGGACCCCCAAGCGGGGCCAGGCCCCCCCCCAGCCCCTGACCTGGTCTCCACGGTGAAGCGATTGGGCTGGTTGGTGGTGCCGCTCTGGAGGCCTGGCCCGTGCACTCGGACCCGGGTGGGGTCGCAGCCCTCGGTGACCGGCACCCGGAAGGGGCTGTTGGGCACAGGGCTCCCGTCGTAGGTCACGTCAACGGAGTGGACGCCTGCCGGGGGGGGAGAGGGGGGGAGGGAGGAGAGGAGAGGAGAGGAGAGGGGGGTCAGGGGGGCAGGGCTCCGTCCCACCCCCGCTCCCCTCCCCCCATGCCCCGGCCCCTGGCTCACCCTCCTCGTAGGGGGTGTACTCCACACGGTACGTGCCGTCGCCCAAGTCCTGCACAAAGGCCTCGGTCAGGTTCCCCGAGGGGTTGGACACCCGGGTTTTCACGTGGGGCCCACCAGCCGCGCCCAGCGCCCGGGCGTCCACGCTGAAGTCTGTCGTGGCCTCCCGGAACACGCCTGCACCGGGGGGGGAGAGGGTCAGGCCGCGGGGCAGGCCCCCCCAGCTGGGCCCCCCATCCCCCCCGCCCATCACGCCCACCCCCATGCATCTGTCCCTGCAGACCCCTACCCCTTCCAGCTGATCTTTGCCTCCCTGTGCCTGTCAGACCATCGCCCCCGTCCCATACCCCTTTGCTACCCCCACAGCACCCCCTGAGGCCCGCTGACGTTCCCCATCCACGCTGGGCCCGTCCCCCTGCGCCCCCCGTCCCCATCCCCCTGCGCCCCCCCATCCCCCTGCGCCCCCTGTCCCCATCCCCTGCTCCCCACTGACCGTCATCATCCACGCAGGACCCATCCCCCAGTGCCCCCCATCCCCTGCGCCCCCCCACCCCCCATCCCCCTGCACCTCCAGCCCCCTGCGCCCTCCATCCCCATCCCCTGCTCCCCACTGACCGTCACCATCCACGCCGGGCCCGTAGACCTTGACCCCGGAGGTGTCGAGGGCCGGCTCCACCTGCAGCGTGCTGGGGAAGTGGGGCACGGGCTGCCCGCCGTACTTGATGGTGATGGTGTAGGTGCCGGAGCAGAGCGGGGTGTAGGCGATGGTGTAGGTCCCATCGCCGTTGTCCTGCACCCGCACCTCGGCCTGCGCCCCGCCCTCAGAGATGATCTCAATGGTGAGCTCGGCGCTGCCGGCCCGTGAACAGTCCACGTGGAACTGGCCCGTCTGGCCGGCCGTGGCCCGCTCCAGCCCCGGCCCCGAGCAGGTCACCTTGGAGGGGTCGAAGCGGGGCTGGACGGCCGCCCGGAAGGGCGAGCCGGGCACGTGGGCGCCCGCGAACAGGATGTTGATGTTGTAGTCGCCCGGCTCTGTCGGCAGGTAGGAGACAGAGCAGGTGCTGTCCCCGTTGTCCAGGCACTCGATCTTGGCCTCGCAGGGACCCTCCACCGTCAGCCCCAGGCCTCCCGTGCCGGCCCCCTTCGTGTCAATGGTGAAGGGGGCGGGCAAGCCGGCCTGGCCGCCCTGCAGCCCCGGCCCGTAGGCCTTCACCTGCGGGGAGAGGGCGGGGTGAGGGGCCCTGAGCTCGCCGGGTACCCACCTGCTGCAGCACCGCCCCCCGCCCGCCTTGCCAAGGCCCTGCCCCTCGCCGGGTACCCACCCGCCCGAGCACCGCTCCCCCGCCTCGCCAAGGCCCTGCCCCTCACCGGGTACCCGCCCGCCCCAGCACCGCCCGCCCGCCTCGCCAGGTACCCGCCTGCCCCAGCACCGCCCCCTGCCCGCCTTGCCAAGGCCCCGCCCCTTGCCGGGTACCCGTTCACGCCCCGCCTGCCTTGCTAAGGCCTCGGCCCACGCCCATCTCGCCAGGTACCCGTCTGCCCCAGCACGGACCCCCACCCACCTCCCCCCAGCCTTCACCTTTGGGCAGGGGAAGGACTCTAGCCCCCCAGCAAATGGGCGTGGGGTGTCCCCACCCCCCAGGTCCCCCCGGCAGCGCTGCCCATGGGGGGGTAGCAGGGGACACCCACCTTGGAGGGGTTGGTGGGGGGCACGGCCTCCATGGGGAAGGGGCTGCCGGGCACGGGGGCTCCGTCGTAGGTCACCTGAACCTCATAGGGCCCCTCCTCGCGGGGGATGAATTTCACCACGTTGTTGTCGGGGCTCAGGCCCGGCTCCACCTTGCAGGGCACCGACTTGCCCGCCGGCCCCGTGATCTTTGCGGCCACCTTGCCCTGTCCGCCGGCCCCCTTGGACTTGACCGTGAACTCCTGGTCCTTGCCCGCCTCAACTTCTGCACAGAGAGGGAGAGCCGTGAGGCCCGGAACCAGGCATGTCCGCCGGCCCCCTCCCGCCCCACCATGGGCCCCCACCCCGCCCGCTGTCACACGTCACTGCTCCATATAGGAGCCAGGTTCTCCCAGCCCCCCTATCAGCACCGCGCTCGCCCCCTTAGCTGCAGCCTGGCATGGGGCAGGCTCGATCCCCAGCTCCCCCCCTCCGGTCCCCAAGTGCCGTGTTTGTCCCCTTCGCTGGGTCAGGAGGCCCAGCCCTCCCCGCCCGGGTACGCACTGTCAGCCAGGCCGGTGATCTTGATCTTGCTGAGGTCCAGGCTGGGGGCCACGCCCACGCTGAAGGGGCTTTTGGGGATGTGGTCTCCGCCGTAAGTCACGGCCACGCCCAGGTTACCCTGTGTGACGAAGCGGGAAGGTTCGTATCATTTTCTCTGAACACCGTGTGCGTGCCTCAGTTTCCCCGGGTGTTACTCAAGTCTCTCGGTGGTGGGACGAAGGGGTGTGACCGTCGCAGCAACCTCTAGAGGGCAGGTGTGACTGCGACAGGCACAGACAATGGCTGGTCACTCTGTCGCCCGGCCTTCTGTGTTACGTTGGCTGAAAGTCCCGGCAGGCTAGAGATCGGGGGCCACATCGGGGCCCTCACCCCCAGAGGGAGCAGAGACCAGAGCAAGGAGACTCCCTGAGGGGGCCTATGGCAGAGCCAGGCTGCTGGAGGCTCAGAGAGGTGCAGAGTTTAACCCCCCTGGGAGAGTGCACCCCCGAGATGGGCTGGGAGCCCGGGACACCCTGCAAGGGGAGACGGAGCCCAGCCCCAGGCCTGGAGGGACCCGGGGAGAGGTGCCCCCCAAAGAGCCAGGCCCTGCCGGCTCGGGGGGATGGGGCCGGGGCCCCCCCTCATACCTGCTGCACAGGGGTGTATTTCACTGTGTGGGTCCCGTCGTGGTTGTCGATCACCTCCGAGTCCCGCACAGCCTCGCCCTTGGCCGGGCCGGTGAACTGCACGTCCAGGGGCGCCCGGCCCCCTGCCTTGGCGTTCACCGTGAAGTGGGTGGGCTTGCCCAGTTCCACGCCTGCCGAGGGGGGACCCATGGGGGTCAGTGGATGTATTCGCCCCCCTTTCCCCTCCATCCGTCCCCCCCCAGCTGCCTGCGCCCCCCCTTCCCCCTCTGCTGCCTCATCCCCCCTTCCCCCTCCATCCCCCCCCTCTGCCTCATCCCCCACGCCAAGTCAGAATTTCCTCCCTTGCCCAGACCAGCCCCCTGCCCCCCAAACTCACCGGTCCGGTTCAGCCCAGGCCCTTCGGCCTTGACCTTGCTGGCGTCGTGGGATGGGTCGACCTTGATGCGGATGGGGCTGGTGGGGGTGGCCTAAGGAGGTAGCAGGGAGTCAGAAGCCATGCGCCCCCCACCACCACCACTCTGCCACCCTGAGCGGGGCAGCTCCCCTCTGCAATGAGCTCCCGCACTGCCCCCAAGGCCCCCCAACCCCAGTAAGTGGGGAGCCCCCGGCGCTCCCAGGGCAGAGTGTGACAAAGTGGGGTTTTATTCATCTTGTTATGTTGCATGCGAGTCTTACTGTCCTACACTAATAAGGCGTGTGCCTCGGTTTCCTCATGTGCACCACTGCTTGGGTGGTGGGAATTGGGTACAGGTGAGGCTGCCCAGCTGCCTGCAGGTATGCAACTGGAGACCCGTGTTCCTGTCAACGAATACACCTTCTGTTCTACATGCTGGCTGAGAGTCACGTCGGGGGGGGGGGCAGGGCCCTCTGGCTGCCCCAGGACCCCGCCGGGGGAATTGCTGGGGGAAGCGCACGGGGGGCAGGGGAGGCCGAATGCTCCGGGGTCAGACCCAGGAAGGTCTGACCCCGGAGGGATAGCTCAGTGGTTTGAGCATTGGCCTGCTAAACCCAGGGTTGTGAGTTCAATCCTTGAGGGGGCCACTTAGGGATCTGGGGCAAAGTCAGTACTTGGTCCTGCTAGTGAAGGCAGGGGGCTGGACTCGATGACCTTTCAAGGTCCCTTCCAGCTCTAGGAGATGGGATATCTCCATTAATTATAATTATTAAGGTGGAAGCTGGGGAAGCTTCTGGCCCTGGCGACAGTCTGCTCAGAGAGGAGGCTCCCCAGAGTCCTGGCTGGCTTGGAATGGGGACGTTCCAGAGCATCGCCCGGGGACCCCGTGACACAGAGCCTGCCCCATAGGGGAGATCGATGAAAAGCACCTCCCCCCTCGCATCGCGCCCTTCCCACCCCCTGCTCCGCCCGAGGCCGTGCCCCCGAAATATGGGCAGGATGCGGTGAGCGGAAAGCACCAGGATTGTGGTCCCCCCCTGCTTTCCCCCTGGCGGACCTGGTCGGCGAAGAGCACCATGATGGTGTAGGTGCCGGGCCCGCGCGGCGTGTAGCGCACGGTGAATGTGTCATTGTCATTGCGGATGATGTCGAAGTCAATGTCTGCCTCAGCCGGCCCCACCACGCCCGGGGCGCACTTGATCCCAATGCTCACGTCACCTGGGCGGGGGGGGGAACCCAGCAGAGCTGTCAGCTCCCCGCACAGCCCCCCTGCCCTGCCCCCCGCCGACCTCTGCCATGCCCGGGTCACCCTCAAATCGCCAACCCACCCCCCCACAACTCCCCCTGTGTGGAGGGCGCGGGGAGACATGTTCGAGCCCCTTGGCTCCCACCCCGCAGCCTGCCCCCAACCCCCACCCATGAGCCCCTTGGCTCACTGCCCGCAAAGCCCCCCCGGCTCCCACCCCGCAGCCTGCCCCCAACCCCACCAGCCTGGCCCCAGGAACCCGGCTCCCCTCCAGAGGCCCCCAGCCCCCCCCCCCCCCCCCGGCACTCACCCTGCCCCCCTCCAGAGGCCCCCAGCCCCCACACACACACCCCAGCCCAGAGGCCCTCCCCGGCACTCACCCTGCCCGGCCTCGGCACAGTCCACAGTGAAGTAGGTGGGTTCGTGGGCCTTGAGCCCCGTCTTGGCCACGCCGGGGCCGTACACCTTCACCTTGTGGGGGTGGCTGCCGGCCCCCACGTTCACCTGGGGGGAAGGGACAGGTCAGATGGGGATCCCCCCCCCCGAGCTCTTCACCTGGAGCCAGCACCCCGACAGGGAAGGGGCCACAGAAGGCCCCAGCTACAGGGTCGGGGGGGGGGGGGGTGCTTGGCATTATAATGCCTATTGCTGCTGTAATACACAAACAGCCCCCCCACCAACATCACATTGCCCCCCCCCCCCCAGAGCCGGGCAGAGAACCCAGGTGTCCTGGCTCCCAGCCCCCCCTGCTCTCACCCACCAGCCCCCCCGCCCCTCCCAGAGCCAGGGAGAGAACCCAGGAGTCCTGGCTCCCAGCCCCCCCTGCTCTGACCCACCAGACCCCACTCCCCTCCCAGAGCCGGGGAGAGAACCCAGGTGTCCTGGCTCCCAGCCCCCCTGCTCTGACCACCAGCCCCCACTCCCCTCCCAGAGCCGGGGAGAGAACCCAGGAGTCCGGGCTCCCAGCCCCCCCTGCTCTGGGAGGCGGACAATGTGGGGGGGCTATTTCAGCAAGTCACCCCCACCCTGGCGGCAGGCCTGGCCGGGCCACCGGGCCCCAGCGTCTGGTACATTATGGCCAAGGCCTGGGATCACTAGGCCCAACCTGTTACCATGGGTAACCCCCCTCCAGTGCATTATGGGACACGTGCTCCTGGGAACCCCCCCCCAGCCCACTGCATTATGGGACAAAATCCCTGTATAGTCCGGGCCTGGGATCATTAGGCCCAACCTGTTGCTATGGACAACCCCCACCCCTGCCCCAGTGCATCATGGGACAGCCAAGGCCTGGGATCGCTACACCCAACCTATTACCATGGGTAGGTCCCCGCCCCTGTCCCGGCCCAGTGCATTGTGGGACACGCGCCCCCCCCACCCAGCCAGCCCCAGGGCATTGTGGGACACACACCCCACCCCAGTGCATTGTGGGACAAAATCCCTGTATAGTCAAGGCCTGGCTTGGGATCACTAGGCCCAACCTGTTACCATGGGCAACCCCCCCCCAGCCCTCCCAGCCCCAGGGCATTGTGGGACACGCGCCCCATGCCCGGCCCCAGGGCATTGTGGGACACGCGCCCCATGCCCGGCCCCAGGGCATTGTGGGACACGCGCCCCAGGGCATTGTGGGACACGCGCCCCATGCCCGGCCCCAGGGCATTGTGGGACAAAATCCCTGTATAGTCAAGGCCTGGCTTGGGATCACTAGGCCCAACCTGTTACCATGGGCAACCCCGACCCCTCTCCCCGCCCGGCCCCAGGGCATTGTGGGACACGCCCCCCCCGCCCAGCTCCCAGCAGAGGGTCCCCCCCATGGGGCACTCACGCGGTAGGGGCTGTTGGGGATGTTGACGCCCCCCCAGGACACCATGGCCGTGTGTTTCACCGGCTTCTTGGGCACATAGGAGCAGCTGTAGGTGCCGTTGCCGTTGTCCTTCACCGCCACATCCACCGGGGAGCCCTCCGCATCCTGGGGGCAGAGCGGGTCAGCCGCCAGCCGGCCCCCAGCCCTCCCTCCCTCCTCCCCGGGGGGGCAGAGCAGGTCAGCCGCCAGCCGGCCCCCAGCCCTCCCTCCCTCCTCCCGGGGGGGCAGAGCGGGTCAGCCGCCAGCCGGCCCCCAGACCTCCCTCCCTCCTCCCCGGGGGGCAGAGCGGGTCAGCCGCCAGCCGGCCCCCAGCCCTCCCTCCCTCCTCCCGGGGGGGGCAGAGCGGGTCAGCCGCCAGCCGGCCCCCAGCCCTCCCTCCCTCCTCCCGGGGGGGGGCAGAGCGGGTCAGCCGCCAGCCGGCCCCCAGCCCTCCCTCCCTCCTCCCGGGGGGGGGCAGAGCGGGTCAGCCGCCAGCCGGCCCCCAGCCCTCCCTCCCTCCTCCCCGGGGGGGCAGAGCGGGTCAGCCGCCAGCCGGCCCCCAGCCCTCCCTCCCTCCTCCCGGGGGGGGGGGCAGAGCGGCCCCCAGCCCTCCCTCCCTCCTCCCCGGGGGGGGGCAGAGCGGGTCAGCCGCCAGCCAGCCCCCAGACCTCCCTCCCTCCTCCCCGGGGGGGGGCAGAGCGGGTCAGCCGCCAGCCAGCCCCCAGACCTCCCTCCCTCCTCCCGGGGGGGGGGGGGCAGAGCGGGTCAGCCGCCAGCCGGCCCCCAGCCCTCCCTCCCTCCTCCCCGGGGGGGCAGAGCGGGTCAGCCGCCAGCCGGCCCCCAGCTCCCCACCCTCGGGTGCCCTCTGCGTCTTGAAGGCAGAGTGGGGTCAAGCCCCTAGTCCCCCACTTGGCACCTCCGCCAGGATGCACCTAGCCACCCCATCTGTACACAGCCACGCTGACCAGCACCGCCCCGTGCCCCCCAGCCCTGGGCCACCCAAATCTGGCAGCCCCCTCTCCTCACCTGCACCTGGACCTTCAGAGGGGCCTTCCCGCCATTCTTGGCATCCACTGTGAACTCAGCCGGTTTGTTGATGGCGACACCCGTCTTCTCCAGTCCAGGCCCGTGGGCTTTCACCTGAGGGGGGAGGGGGCGCGGGTGAGAGGGGACCCTGCCCTCATGTCAGCCCCACTCCCAGCTGTAGACCCCGCTCCCCTCCCCGAGCCGGAGAGAGAACCCAGGAGTCCTGGCTCCCAGCCCCAGCCCCCGCTCCCCTCGCCAGGCGGTACCTTCTCGGGGTGCAGGTCGCGGGGGGCGGGGCGGATCTCGGCCATGAAGGGGCTGTGCCGAATGTCGGCCCCGTTGCACAGGACGTGCACGGCGTAGTCGCCCGGCTCCTGGGGCCAGTAGCGCACGTCACAGGAGCCGTCGCCCCGGTCGTCACACTCGATCCTGGCCTGGGACGGGCCCTCCACCGAGAACCCTGGGGGGGGTGCGGGGGGAGAGAGGGTTGAGACCAGGGCTCTCGGCCCTTCCACCGCCCCCCAGACCCGGGCCCCCAAGGGGAGACCGGCCTCTCCACCACCCAGGCCCCCCAGCCCCTACCTCCGTGGAGGTGGGGTCCCAATGAACGCCCAGCCCTTCCCCCACCCCAAGATGGGGACCCCGGCAGCACCCAAAGCCCTGCCACCCGATTGAGATCCGGGGGACCTGCATGAACAACCAGCCCCCCCGACCAAGACTGGAGCCCCCTCGCAGCCTCCCCCATGACTGCCCAGCATTTCCCAGACCCCCACTCACCCTTACTTCCCGGGGGGGACCAAGATTGGGGAATCCAGCTCCCCCCACCCTACTCACCCACCCTGCTCCCCCCTCACCCCCCCCAGCTCCCCCCACCCGACTCACCCCCCCCAGCTCCCCACTCACCCAACGTGCCCACGTCATCCCCGATGGCCTCCACCACGAAGTCAGCTGACTTGCCGACCACGCCACCCTCCAGCCCCGGCCCCCAGGCCCGGACCTTCTGGCTGCCGCACTCAGGGCCGACCTTCACCTCAAACGGGCTGGGGTGGGGAGGGCGGAGAAGAGCAGGTCACAACGGGGTCCCCATGGCACCGCGCCCCCCCATGTGTCCCTCCCCCCAGGGCATCACACACACACACCCAGCCCGCATTGGGGCATTGCCTGGGTCCCCACCCAGTCCCCTCAGCGTGCACCGGGGCATCCCGTCCCCAGCCATCCCAGCATGCACCAGGCCCCACTGTGCCCCCCCCAAGCCTGCCCCCACAGTAGCCCGCGGGGCACTCACCTGCGTGGCACCTGCTGCCCTCCCCAGGTGATGGTGACCATGTAGTTCCCGGGCAGGGTGGGGAAATACTCGAAGGCAAAAACCCCATCGCCCAGATCCTTCTGCTTCACGCTCTCCGGCCCCTCTGTGGGAAGACGGGGTCAGTGTGGGGCAGCCCCCCATCCTCCATGAGGCAGCCCCTCCCGCCACAGGCCCCCTAGATCCTTCTGCTTCACGCTCTCTGACCCCTCTGCAGGGAGACGGGGTCAGTGTGGGGCAGCTCCCCAAGGCCCCCCCACCCTCCATGGGGCAGCCCCTCCCGCCACAGGCCCCCTAGATCCTTCTGCTTCACGCTCTCTGACCCCTCTGCAGGGAGACGGGGTCAGTGTGGGGCAGCTCCCCAAGGCCCCCCCACCCTCCATGGGGCAGCCCCTCCCGCCACAGGCCCCCTAGATCCTTCTGCTTCACGCTCTCTGACCCCTCTGCAGGGAGACGGGGTCAGTGTGGGGCAGCCCCCCACAGCCCCCCCCACCTTCCATGGGGCAGCCCCCCCCATTGCCGCCTGCAGCCCCCCTCCCCCCCAGGGGGGGGTCCACTCACTTGGGCCCTTGACCGTGACCTTGAGCTCCCCGCTACCGGCGCCTTTCGTGTAGACCTTGAAATCTGCCGGCTCCTTCACCCGGAGCCCCTTGGGCTGCAGCCCCCGGCCCGTGGCCCGGCAGGCACTGGGGCTACAGGCTGGGGGGGAGGGGAGAGAGACCGTGAGAGGGACCCAGGCGTCCGGTGCCCCCCACCCCCACCAGGCATTGGGGTTTCAGTCTCAAGTGAGAGAGGAACCCAGGCGTCTGGGGCTCCCGCTCCCCAGTGACACACAGCAGGGGGGAGAAAGTGAGCGAGAAGGACCCAGGCGTCCAAGTGCACCCCATCCCCACCAGGCATTGGGGTTATTTGCTAGGCAGTGAGAAAGGGGACCCAGGCGTCCGGGGCCACCCCCCCGACCCAAATGCAGGCTCTCTGGGCCCCAGCCCCCCTCCCGCAGCCCTCCTCCCACCCCCGAGCCCACACAGTACCATTAGCCGGGCCGGCCTGGCGCCAGGATGAGGGGCACCAGCCGAGGATCCGGGACGGCGGCTCATCGAGAGAGAGACAGACAGAGAGAGAGAACTAGGACAGCTGGGAGCGCAGCGGAGAGAGGAGAGAGAGGAGAGTTACCGGGGGGCAGACAGAGCGGGGACCCCCCATGTCCCGCGAGAGAGACCCCCATGCCAGGGGGCAGAGAGAGAGAGAGAACCCCCGTATCCTTGGGGAACCCCCGAGATGCCCTGGGGGCCCCATGCTGGGGGACAGAGAGACAGACAGACAGCAGAGACCCCCCACCCAGACATGGGACATTGTGGGAGACCCGCCCTGCCCAGCCCGGCCCCCCGTGCTCACCCTGCCCCACAGCGACGGTGTAGGGGCTGCGGGGGATGGGCACGCCCCCGAAGGTCACGTGGACGATGTAGGTGCCCTCGGTGCCCGGGCGGTAGGTGCACCGGTAGGTGCTGTCGCCCTTGTCCTCCAGCTGCTGCTCCACCGAGCCCTTCCGCCCGCTGGGGTCCACCACCGTCACCTCCACCTCGCCCGCCCCCGCGCCTGGGAGAGGGAGGGGTCAGCCCCGGCCCAGCCCCCCATGGGATCCCCCAGCCCTCCTCCCTCACCTCCCCCTCGCCCGTGCCTGGGGGAGGGGTCAGCCCCGGCCCGGCCCCCCATGGGATCCCCCAGCCCTCCTCACCTCCCCCACGCCTGGGGGAGGGAGGGGTCAGCCCCGGCCAGGCCCCCATGGGATCCCCAGCCCCCTTCACCTCCCCCTCACCCGCCCCTGGGGGAGGGGTCAGCCCCGGCCCGGCCCCTCATAGGATCCCCCAGCCCTCCTCACCTCCCCCTCGCCCGCCCCTGAGGGAGGGAGGGGTCAGACCCGGCCCTGATCCCCATGGGATCCCCCAGCCCCCCTCACCCGCCCCCACACCTGGGGGAGGGTTCAGCCCCGGCCCGGCCCCCCATGGGATCCCCCAGCCCTCCTCACCTCCCCCTTGCCCGCCCCTGAGGGAGGGAGGGGTCAGACCCGGCCCTGATCCCCATGGGATCCCCCAGCCCCCCTCACCCGCCCCCCACACCTGGGGGAGGGTTCAGCCCCGGCCCGGCCCCCCATGGGATCCCCCAGCCCCCCTCACCTCCCCCTCGCCCGCCCCCGCACCTGGGGGAGGGAGGGGTCAGCCCCAGCCCGGCCCCCCTTGGCACCCCCCACTCACCGGCCGTGAAGACCTCAAAGGAGGTGACCTTGTTGGCGATGTTGCCCGTGGGCTCCAGGCCGGGCCCCTGGGCCGTCACCCGCCCGGCGTCGCCCAGCGATTTCCCCACCGTCACCTCGAACGGACTCTTGGCAATGTGCTGCCCCGCGAACAGCACCGTCACCTGGGGGCAGTGGGGTTACAGCGGGAGCCGGATGGGGGGGCTGCGAGCCAGGACTCCTGGGTTCTCCCCCCCGGGACTGGGAGGGGAGTGGGGCTGGTGGAGTAGAGCGGGGGGGCCGGGAGCCAGGACTCCTGGGTTCTCTCCCCAGGACTGAGAGGGCTGGTGACTAGATGGGGGGGGGGGGGGACAGGGGAGTCTCACCTTGT
This sequence comes from Emys orbicularis, assembly GCF_028017835.1. Taxonomy (NCBI): domain Eukaryota; kingdom Metazoa; phylum Chordata; order Testudines; family Emydidae; genus Emys; species Emys orbicularis. Next base: position 42,912 of record NW_027045155.1, read on the forward strand.
GAACCCCCGTTACTTTGGGAATGTACGAGACGGAAAAAGTTCGGTTCTTGTCGTTGTTCGCGATGACCTTGGCCTATAGGGAGAAACAGCATTAGATTGAGAGCCCCCCCACCAGCACCCCTCACTCCCGACCCGCAGCCCCTGCCAGCCCAGCCCTGCCCCCTCCCAACCTTGCCGGTGCCCCTCACTCCCGACCCGCAGCCCCCTGCTAGCCCGGCCCTGGGCTCCCACCTCTTCTCTGTGCCCAGCTGGGTCCTCCACGTAGACCAGGACGTCGCCCTGGCCGGCGCTGATGGTCTCCACGGTGAACTCGGCCTTTCTCTTCACCATGTTCCCGGTGGGCTCAATACCTGGGGGCGGAGTCAGCCCAGGAGGGGGCGGAGTCAGCCCAGGAGGGGGCGGAGTCAGCCCAGGAGGGGGCGGAGTCAGCCCCCCACCCCGGCACACAGAGAGGCTGCAGTGGGGCACCCCGAGAAGGGGCAATGATGATAACAGTCATGGGGGGGACTCTGCCCACGGGGTGAGGAGGGGCAAGGGGGCTGGAGAGCCCCAAAGAGGAAGGGGCCAGGCCCCCCAACACAGAAGTGCCCCCCCCAGAGGGGGCAAAGGGAGAGGCTGGCCCATGGGGGAGCTGCCCCCCCCAGTCTGGTCTGGCCCC